>NC_046305.1:17430186-17730186 GCF_004115265.2 Rhinolophus ferrumequinum
AGCCAGTTTTGAGGCTGTTCCTTTTGCTTACTTATCCAATGCTAAAGTTAGCTTTTTATTTTCAGTGTAAAATTTAAGATGGTGATAATTAATAACAAACAATATGACACTCATTGTCTGGCAAAAACGCAAAAGGTGGAATTGAATTTAAAGAGGCTGCTAGAATATTGCTCAGTTTCAGCTGGGTTCCACGTATATTCCTTCTCCTAACTGATCTTCACTGATGGACAGGCTCAGGGAAGGGGGTTCTTCAGACCTGATTGATCCCATCGCCTAAGGTAGGCTGTGAGGGCAGGGCTCTCTTACCAATAAAGTGGAGGCAGAGGTTCTTGGAGCCAGGAGGCTAATGCTGGAAATATTTGGGGGAAAGTGAACTTGTGCCATCCACCTAGGGGTCTCCGTGAACAACGAGATCACAAGCAGGGAGCCAAAATGGTTGTGGGCATAAAGGACACAGAACCACAGAATGGGGAAATTGCAGATGGTCCACATCAGCCACAGAGAGGGAGACATACTTGCAGAAGCTTTTATTCACTTCAGGCAAGGAACTAAGGAACTAAGTCAGCTTGACTAAGTGAGGTTGGAAAGCGGAAAATATCTCCCCATGTATTTTAACCTTAGCCATTTTAGAAATGTTCTTGAAAAGCATTTAATCAAAACTTTTCCTTATCTTTAACACATGACACACTATTGGATATCCTCTTCAAATAGCGAGAGCTACAAACTTTGATTATCAAACTGATGGGAACATGTGAAGCTGCTTTTCAAGGGAGTCTTTGTCAGAATCTTAGGCTGAACATGCCCTGAAAAGCATGTTCTTTCACCAATTGTACCTGAAAGAAAAGGTGAAAAAGAACCATGTACTCTCTGCTCCTCTATTTATCAGACACCACCTTTTAAAAAATCGGGGGTCTTCTTTGGAGAGAGAAAGAGCTTGATCCCTGTGAGATATCACTGGCCTTTATTAAGAAAGATTTATAATATATCAGGTTGAATTTATGGGAGAAAATAGAAACAAAAAAGATTTGAATTTGGGGCTACAGAAAGCAGATAATCCAGAAGATCTAATGGGGTCTGCAGAAATTACAGTCCTTGAAAATGTTATAAGAAAGCTAGGAAAGTGTGCTCAGTATTTGATTAAAGGCCAAAATAGAAGATGCTGTGCTTGAAAACAAGATATGCTAAATGAATCATTCTTATGAAATTTGAATAAATTTAAACTGTATACCTTTATTAAAGTGATATCAGGTATTTGAAATTACATTGCAAATTTGTAATTCAACCTGATTTGATTTTTTCCCCCCTAAATCTCAACATATGTATTACAGTATTTGGTATGCCTTTAATCTTAAATTTACAAACAAACAATTATCAACGCAGGTGTTTTCAGTTTGGGGGCATAATATTTGAACAGAATTGATTTTTAAAGTGGTCTTATATGGTTCATCTTCAAAATGTGCTCATTTTATATTTTTAAAGAACGCAAAAATGCTCTAGGTTATTCATCTTTTCTATTTAGTTCTTGTTTGGGAAAAAAAAGAGGAAGCATAACTACTTAAGGACAAGAAGTACACACACACACACACACAAACACACCAAGATCCATGTAATATAGGACCGGTTAAATCCCATATTATTTAAGCATGTTTTCTGACTCCAAACTTTTGGTTCTCATAAGTGAACATTTACATTTAGGGCATTAGCTTTTGCAAGAACAATTGCTTTCCTCTCTTCCTCTTTAATTCCACCTTAAAACATTTGCGAAGACTAAAGGAAACCAGCCCACATTTTAGCTCCTCCTACCAAGGATAACACTTGAACTCCTTTGTGGTCCCCGGCTGAAAAAGGATCCTGACAGAAAGCTAGAGGCAAAAAGCAGCCCGAAGAAGCTCATGTAACTCTGGGAACTGTAAGCAATATATTTACTTTTCCCCCGCTCCACTTCTCTCTCCCACCCTCCTTAGGTTGAAGTTTGTATTTTACTTGGAAGGGAGAAAGGGCAGAGGGAAATCTAGTACGTGTTCACTGCTTTAAAAAGTCTGCACGTCCTCTGCCTTTTGAAATGAGACACAGATCAGGGCACTTAATATTCTTCTAAGAAATGCCAGCCTCATTTCTGGGGTCTACATGCACTGTGGAGTCAGAGTGATAAGGTGTTTCCTTCACTTAACAGCCGCGAGAGAAAGCCAACATTCAAACAGTAGTGAGGTGGCGCTTTATTAGAGCTCCACGTGACGCCACCATGGTTACAGATCCCCATACTTGAGCAGCGTGCGTTTGACAGCTTTAATGATGTTTAGCGACGGTATTTGTGGACTCATTTAAGTTTTAGTTTAAAACTAGTCTTGTCGGTTATTATGCAAAGCATTCCTGGGTATTTAATGTGTTACAGTGTTATGCGAAAAGGAAGACAATATTGAAAAATTAATTATGAAACAACTGGTATTCTGAGTTATTGAACATGCCAGAACAGAGTTCAAAAGTAGATGCTGGAAAAGATTTGATCAAATAATAAAGTTAAGTTTTGAGTGTGAATGCTATTTTAGTTATTCTGTTTTTGAAGCAGCAGCAAAAAAGGCATTGGATATAAAATAATAGTGGCTTAACATATCTAAATCATTTGTCTTAACGACTAAATCTTAGAATCATGTTAGTCTTAAAAATAAGGATTTTCACCTCAAAAAATAGAACACAAATGCTCTTAATACTGGTTGATGATGTAAGCATTTATTCAGCAAACGCAGATGGAGAGTACGTTTGGATGGGTGATAATTCTGAATTATGATATTTGCATATTTAGCCCTTTCAAGGAGAATTTGTGTTGTGCTTTGTTTCTATTTGTTGCACAAATGTGAAATTGTAGCACAAAAGATATTTGCAGGAAGTAGTGGTGAAACAAACCTCTTTAAGAATTTTAAATTATATTCCAGAAGTTCCTAGAACTTGCCAATCAAGTTTGATGTTGGCATTAGAAATAGTTATTTGCTTCTTTCATTGAGCTGGGGAAAAGACACATTTTTAAATTAAGCAATAATTGTGAAATGCATAGAGAAGTGTTTAATCTGCATTGCTCACAGCAACTTTACAAACTTCCTGTAAGGGAAAGCACATTTTATGGGACAAGAAACTGAAAAATCGATTCAATAATTTGCCTTTTCCTAATTAAACATAAAAGCAAAATATTTCAAAATAACTTCTTTTTATTCATTTATATTTTTAACATTGTGAGTCACTTTTGAAGTATTTTGCATTTATGTTTAATTAAGAAAAGGAAAATTATTGAATCGATTTCTTAGTACCTGATGAAGTTCATAACAGAGAGATAATTTGGCCTGTGTTTTTAACCCATCAGTATCATTCCGAGTGTCACTGCTTAGAAAGCAAAGTCATGAAACCGAAACATTTGCACATTAAAAATATGTTCCAGCAATCAAAAAGAGGAAGACAGACTTAGCTGTGGTGAATTTGCCCCCCATATGCCTTTTATTTACCATCAGTTTTTTCCTCCTCTTGCTTGCAGACTTTAGAGCTTTCATTACTCTCAACCTTCTTTTTTTAAATCACAGACCCTTTTACAAGTCTTATGAAAGCTGTAGGCTCTTCTCTATAATAATGTACATATGCTCCTCCAATATACATAAATTTGGAAACAGCTTTAGGAAATTCATAAATCCCTCCAAAACAATCCATCTCACATGAAAATGCAGTTTCTTAGAAGTTTGGAGTTTTCTGGTAATACCAAATAATTAGCAAATCATTTTACTTATAAGTAAAGAACTGTCTAACAGTGACTATTGCAATGCCCATATTGTCATTTATTTAGTAGTGTTCTGGAACAGTAAGAAATTTGGTGTGATGGAAAAATCTACTTGCCTAGAAACCAAGTGACCTAGATTTTAGATTCAGCCCTAATAATAGCTAGATGTACAATATTAAGCTTGCCATTTTTCTGTAACATATGATATTTTTTACCGCTGAATGCAACAAGTGAAACATAATAGGAAAATAAGATGCAAGTTGTTTTTCTTTTTAACTAGATTGTGAGATGTCCGTATTTGCTGCCTTTACTCCAAAATTCCTATCAATATTTCCCAGCATTATTGTTTTATTATATTCTTATTTATTACAAAGATAATTCATGCTCACTGTTTAAATTTAATTATATATAGAAAATTGCAAAGAAGGAAAGGAAAATAATTACCCATAATCCATCTAAGGGGTACTACTTTTAAAACATCATTTAGTCAACAAATATTTATTGAGTAACTAGAGTGCATCAGCACGGAGACAAAGAGACAGGAATTCATGTATATACATCTGTTTATACTTCTATACATTTTTCTATAATTGCATTTACATGCAGATGTTATAAAATCGTGATCATACTTGTTAAAAGATAAACTGAGGCATTTATTTGAACAAAAATCTATTGCAATGAGGCAGTGCCAAACTGGAAGTGGTTAGGAGCTTCACCAACAGGATCTCAGGGAAAGACTTTTATAGAGAAAAAGTGGAAGCAAAGTAAGGAAATTATTACTTGGCTGTAGCTTAAAGTTTCATTGGCTGTAATTGGTTGTCCTTAGGTTTCAATTTTGTAACTTTGAGGCATTTCCAGGTTTAGATTTTGGTTTACTTATGTAGGCCACCATGGCATTGGAGTTACCTCAGTCTATGGCTTCTTTGTTTAATTAATTTAATACACTGTTCATGCTGTTTTATAACATGCTTCCTCCTCAATCATGGAGTTTTCTGTAAGTATGATTTTTTTTGGACTCATGCATTATTTATATCTTAACTTGTGTTCATTTATATCTTAAACAAATATTATTGAGTCCCTTATATGTGTCAGGCACTGCAAGCAATGACAATCTATCCATGAACAAGAGATTATGGTTCTCACCGTGATGTAATTTTCAGTCTGTGGAAATGTTGGCGAATCATAAATTGTTGGATATTTAGGTGGATTATAGTTTTCCACTATTATTAACAATGTTTTAGCTAGGACCTCTTATATAAATGTTTATACACATCTTTGTTTGCTTCCTTTGGATAGAGTCTTATAATGTATGTTCCAGGCTCTAACAAAAGTTTCACTGCTTACAGGTTGTGAGGTCATACATAAGCCAATAATTGCTTTACCAAAATGTACTTTTCTCAACTGTAAAATAGGAATAATAACAATAATAATAATAATAATAATAACAATAATAATAATAATTGAGTATTTGGACAATTCTTAAAAATATTTAGCAATATGTCATGGAATACTAGGTATTATTTTTGCCATTTTATTCTTAAGAAAGATTGTATCCATTTATAAGCAGTAGAAGAGAGTAGAATTTCCCTAAGCCAACATTGTGTTATCAAACACAAACAACAAACCCCAAAACTTAGACAATTGTTATATGAAAATAGTATCTTGTTTGCATTTGCATTTCTTCCAAAAACAAGATTGAACAATTTTCAGTGTCCACTTAGATGTCTGTGTTTATGAATTGCCTCATTCAATGTGATTTTAAAATCTTTTTTAGTTTTTAATTTTTACTTTGATAAATATCAATAGATATAACCCCTATAATCAAAGGCCCTTTGGAGTCCTCAATTTTGAAGAGTGTTAGGAGTCTTAAACTTAAAGGCCAAATTTTGAACTGGAAACAGAAATGCTGGACTGGAACCAGAAATTCTGGAAACATTGCTTTTCTTAGTTTTGGAGGATTAATCTTATTGTTTCCTCAAACCCTTTTTTTAAAAATGGGTGAGATGCATAGAACAAGGAAAGCAAGTCATTTTCATTCGCATAGACTATCATATTCTACAAAATTAGGGAAATTGAAGAGGGCTCTGAGAAGAGGGCCAAAACATTGTAGAATCTCCCACAGCTCCTGGAACATCCAGACTTCAAAATCTAGAGAAGATGGAATAGAACTAAGGGTTGCATGATGATTGCTTATAAAGGTTTTGTAAGAAAAATAGTGCCCATGTTTGTCAAGAACCAACTTAGAAAAAAATGAATTTAAATTTTCGTCAACGCTTCATCTTCTACTCTTTGACGATTTGGGCAGTGACAGTTAGGGGAACCAAAAGGTTGGTTCTTGAGTTCTTTTCAAAGAAGATAGTAGATAGCAGATAGTGGTCTGGTCTTTTGACACCATCACCTGCCTGAGAAAAGAGAGATGCACCAAATTTTTGCTATGCTTGCTATGTGATTCTGTTTTTTGAGTCTCTCTGATTCTTATAACATTCTTTGAAAATACAGTTTCTCTCCCCTTTGTACAAATAGAAAATAAGTTTAAATAATTCAGTGCTTACTGTAAGCAGATTTTTCATGTAACACTACCAGCCTAATCACTTATTTAATGAATTCAAAGGACTATAGAGAAACTCAGCAAACATCCGTAATATGTGTAATTTCAGTATTCTATAGTACAGAAAGTCATGTATTTATAATACTCAGCTTATACTTGCTTAGGTTTTCATTTTATTATTAATTTACAATTTATTTTCTGATTATCTAGTTTTAAGCAATATCAGTATATCTTACATTTGCATAGCATGTTGTGATTTATGTAGAAGACTGCTTAAGAATTTCATTCCCACAATAACCTTGCAAGTTAGGAGAGCAGGTAGTCACATTTTACAGATGTGAAAAGAGAAACGTTGAAACGTCAAATGGCTTTTTTAATGTCCAAATCTTAAGATTTCCATTTTGATGCATTTTGTATGTTTCAACTGCATAATGGATTCGTTGATCAGTTTTGATCCATGCTATTTAAGTCTCTTAACCTCTTCCTATTTATGTTAACATCAGAAAAATTACAAGGGGAGATCCAGAAAGTACACATCCCAATGCATGTTTCCATATTAACTGAATTGTTCTGTTCCTTTAACTGGATTACTGATTGACCTGATAGAGGAAGTAGCACAAACATCTAGGAATGATTGAAAAAGTAGTGTATGATTTAGAATTTCATATTTTGGAACTATTTAGCATTTTATATAGATATATGCCACTGTAAGATGATGAAGTATGTGAAATTTTATCTAAAAATACAAAGTAAACACATAATGAGTTATACAAGAAGTGCTAATATTACCAAAGTTTTCACTTCCGTTTGGTAATCGAGCATTCTCTTAGAATAGTCTTTGTATAACCCATGGAGCTTATGGCTCTTTTTGCCTTTTTTAACCCTGGCAGTTGGCATAAAGTATTTGTATCAAAATGGCTACTCTGACCTTGGATTAACCATTTATAGAAAAAAAAATCATTATCATTTTACCTTTCCAAATAATCCAGTAGCTTATGGTAAACTAGACACTCTTTTTCAGGGGTAAAAACTTACATTAGTTGTAAAATGGTTTATTATACATACGTTAACATCGTAATAAATAATACATAGTAGGTCAAGTTTGACTGCTGGATGCAACTGTGCCTCTAGAAATATTAGGTCAGCAATTGGGTTCTGAATTTCAGTCAGTAAATTGACACACTTCCTATTTGCCTCATACTTTGATGCCCACAGTTTTAACAAGATAAGCAAGTTAAACGCAGTTCATAGGCAATCAGCTGGGGTGTTAGGCCCCTTAAGGAAGGAGGTATTCTTGCCAAGTTCTTGGAGCGGTAGTTGTAGAAGATCCAATGTCTGCTCAGGATAGTCTGGGGGCAGATAAATGGTGTCTTTAAGTTTTCTTCAGGCTCTAATTTTTTAATTTATGGAAACAAAAAGGCAGTCTATTTTGTGGGCTTTTTACATGTAGTATTTGACGTCATGTTCTGAAAGTATTGAGAAAAGTAATTTCGAGCACTTAGGTAAGAATTTATAGAAATGCAATTGGGAGAAAAGTGCCTAGAGATGCATGCAATTATGGGGACATACTGTATAGACCCCTGCGTCTATGATTAAAGTTTTGTAATAGCCATCAATCCCTTGTGAGATCTACCACAAACCTCAAACAGGTATTGACTTTTTTTCCATTCAACTGTCATGAAGAAGAGGCAAATGAATTTAAAATTGGTTGAGATCATGAACTTAGATCTCAAAGAGATAAACACTAGGGCACTTCCACAGTTCATGGCAGAGTCTTTTTTTTTTTTTTTTTTTTTTAGTTTCAGGTGTACAAAACAATGTACATAGACATTTACACCTAGTGATACTACCCCTCTGACATCGTATATAGCTATTATAATTCCATTGACTCTATTCCCTATGTGACATTCAATGTTACTCAGCTTCAGCTTCAGGTATACAGTGTAGTGGTCCGGCATCTACACTGTCCATGGCAGTCTTTTAAATTACTACTTATAACGTATAATGGGAATTCACATTCAGATAATAACTTCAAAGTATTGTTATATCCTAGATTATTAGAAGAAGGTGCTACTAACATATTTAAGGAGGATTTTTTTTCATAGCAAAAATTCTAATTTAAAGAGATTTCTTGGTTAATTAAAAGATTAATCGTTAAATATTAAGATGGTTACTTATAATCTGCTACTTGATCCTTATTTTTTGAGGTGGCAATAACCAGGGATTTATATTTAAATTATATAAAAGTTCACAATATTTACATGGAATTTTTTTTATCCTTATCACTAATAATGCCACTGTTGTCAATGAAAAACGATAAAAGAATTTTGTGAGACTCATTCAATGTTTGCAGAAATTCCTACCATCTACTTAAATCATGTTGCAAATTGACAAATTGACTTGGTTGATGAGCGATGTGCTAGTATCACAAGGAAAAGAACGCTCTTGTATAAATTATATTTTCTGTGAGGAAAATAATTTCTAGGTACTATTTTATGAATGTGTATAGTATACCTAGGAAAACAGTAGAAAAATGTATCTTTTCGGTACTTTGATAAAGAATAGGTATCATAAGAAGAAATTTAGATATTCTGTTCTCTCTTTTTCACTTAAGAATTTTACCTATTGGGTCAA
Source organism: Rhinolophus ferrumequinum (assembly GCF_004115265.2). Taxonomy (NCBI): domain Eukaryota; kingdom Metazoa; phylum Chordata; class Mammalia; order Chiroptera; family Rhinolophidae; genus Rhinolophus; species Rhinolophus ferrumequinum. The sequence continues at coordinate 17,439,126 of NC_046305.1, forward strand.
AAAAAATGCATTTTTTTTTTGGAAAAATTAGGAAAGTGGGACTTTTACTAATTATCAACCAGGAATTGTTGATCATTGGCCTGTGTGCATTTATTCCTTCCCCGATTTGATAAGTTTTAACTAATACTGACTACATCCCAGACACTGTGCTAATACCTGGGTGAATAAAGCAGGTACAGTTAATTCCCTCTAGGAGGAGAGAGACAATAATTAAGACAAGCAATAAACAGATAATAAAGGGAATAAATGGACTTCCATAGTAGAGAATAACCCGGGAGGTGAAAGATAGGAAGATTTTGCTGAGAGGTAAAATTTAAGCCAAGATGTGAGCGATGAGAAGCCATGTCTGGGAGGTAAATGGAATGAGACTAGTGTGGCTCAAGATGGAGGCTCCAGGCAGAGAACAGAAGTTGTAAATAAGCCTTCAAAGAAGCAAGCGAGAAATTAGATGGAAAACCAGGGCTGAGGGTGATGTCATGGGAACAAAGGAGGGAAAGTGGTTCCAAAGAAATGGAAGATAGAAAAGTGATGACTACATTTGAAAACTTGGGGGTCCTTAATGATCTTGATAAAGAGCAGTTTCAGTCGACGGGACAGAGTGACAAAGAAGTGGAAATGAGATGGCAAGTGGATGGAAGTGAGGACTCTTAGAACCTGGATACAGTGAGAAAATGGCCCTTTAGAGAAATCTGCCAAGATACACACATAAAAATGGAGAGACAGAGGGAAAAGGAATACGGAGTAGAGGGAGACTATAACAGGTTTGCCATCAGATTATGCAGTAGAAAGTATAGTTTGCTGATTCAGAAAAGAAAGTCATGGCGTTCAGAGTGAAGTACTCCAGGAGGAAAGTGGGACTTTTACTTCCAGAGAGACACATGTGGGGCCACGTCTGTAACAGGAGGAGGAACTCCGCCTCCTTTGTGTACAGGCAGAAGAGTTTGTAGATTTGCTGGTGGGAAGATGAGAAACTTCCCTCTTTTGCTTCTGTTTTCTCAGTGACGAGAGATGAGGTCGTCAGCTAAGAGTGGGGTGACGGTGGGAGTGGGGTGAGAGACTTGATTGAGGGGAAGAAGCAAGTCATTTTCGAGGGTGAGAATGCAAGTTCACTAGAGAAACTCAGAAAGATGTTGTGTAGTGTTGCGAGCTCTTTGAGTTTTAAGAATGGGAACCTAAAGTGAAACCAGTCTCCCAGGTTCCATGGTTTTTTTCTCCAGCTATGTTAAAATACTGGGAGCAAACCCAGAGAAGCTAGCATGGCTGGGTTCTTTTAGAGTAGGAGTTTGTAAAGAAAGAAAGAAAGAAAATCTGGAAATCCTTAAAACGAAGGATCAGTACACTAAGCAAAAACAAAAGAAGACATAAATGCATAAAACAAAAATGCGTAGACATTCATGAGCTTGTAGAATACAGGTCCTTTTATCTAAGGTAATTATTAACTAGTAGGAAGTAGTAACAAATTGGCTTGAGTTCCAGCATTTAGGAGGCAGGAATTGAGTCTTTGTTCCATCCAAACTCTTGTGGGCGTCCTTACCTAGCCAGTTGCTAGGCCCAGTTTAGGTCTTCAGCGAATCTCAATGCCTTTACCTGTTCCAGGAACCATCATGCTGGATTCCTTTTTCTTCTAGTCTTACTTGCTAGATTTGTTGTTGTTGTCATTGTTTTAAGCTCTGATTATTTCACAGTTACCATGCCTGCCTTTACTGGTTGCTTAGCTAAATTCTTGTGTCTGGTTTATCTCACACCTCTCAGTTTGCTTAGCTTTTGCCTACTTCTCTAGATTTCTGAGGGCATGTTAGTGCCTCCCCCCTCAAGATAATGCTCTATACAATTAGAACAATTACAACTCTACAGTGTAAAGATGGCTGAAACAATAGTAAGGATCCATCATCCAAAAAAGGATCTTTCTTTTATAGCCCTGCTAACAGGATATACTTTCTTCAACTTGACCTAAATCCTTCATTGTTAGACTAAAAGTCATTTCCTTTTCTTTTGCAAGCCTTAAAGCTTTAGAGAACAGCTGGTGTTGAAAAGCAAAATTCAATTGAGTAAATTTGGAGATCTAATTGGCTTTATTCAATGATTCATGAATTGGGCAGCATCCCACCTAACAGGTAGAAAGGAGCTGTACAAAATAAAGGCTTTCATAGGCAAAAATGGTTGGAAATGGAACTTTCTAATAAAGAGTGGGTTCTTTCAGGCAGTCACTTTCCTTTGGGGGAAAGGGTGAGGGTCTATCACAGATAACTTCACTAATGCTGATCAGGTAATTCCACATTGACTACTTAAAGGTCACATGCCTGTGAGAGATGTTGAAACTGCAATTTAATCTTGGTTTGCTGATGTGGGGTTTAGCACAAGTAACTCCATTTTGGACCTGTCCTTTCTTTTTTAACACTGGTTACCATAACTAAAATGATAAGGTTTGAAGAGCTAAAATAATGGTATTAAAGTATTGACTCATATTTCCTCAGTAAAAGAAACACCCCTCATTTTCTTTTTTTTCTAAATTCATTAGCCATTTTTCATACATCCTCTTAACATTAAAATGCTTTAGTTTTACACTAATGATGGGTGAGCGCTTTCATGAATGAAAGCCATGAGTCTGTGTGGGTAAGCTGGGCACGTGGTGAGAAGGGGAAGCTCTTTGTGGTCAGATGCGCTGGAATTTGCTTCTGGCTTCATCCTTTCCCAGATGCACTGCCTGGCACTCAGAAGATTCTTCTTTGCCTTCCTTTCCTCCTGTCTTGATGGGACATGTTGTAAATTAGAAAGTCATTCTGTACTTTATTCCTGGCTCTACTCCTATTTGTTCGGCTATGGTTTGGATACAGTTATCTAACTGCTTCCTGTTCAAAATGAAGGCGGCATCTGCCAAATGAGAAGGAGAGTGTAAGATTGTTTTCATTAATTTCATATTTTCACAAAACCCACTGAGGCATTATATAGCTCACCAGCAGAAGCTCAACTGAAACTTAAAAGATTTTATTCATGTCCTTGGCAGTCTTCTCCAGCTTGCTGATCAAAGGTAGAGGAAATGCAAATTTCATATTTTGGAGCAAATGACAATGTTTCTAGTTCATTTCAACCTGTTTATTATATGTAACACCGAAATATTTTTGATTACATGTTCATTATGGTGCTAGCAGATGTTAATGGTACAAAAAAGAACTTAGTTTTGTTTATTTGTTTGTTTTATCATTTTCCTCTTTATTGTGCTGTAAGTTCTTCTGTCCTCAAAAATTTTACATTGAACTTTAGAACTGTATAGGTGTACTCTGCAGAGTGCCGCCAGGCACTAAAGCATACGCAGTTAGCATTTAAGGAACTCCTAGACTGCAAGCGCTCATGCAATTTGATATAATTGGTTTCTTTTTGTTTTGTTTCCAATGTTTTATTTCATGAATTTTATAATGTCATCCTGTATCCAGGGATCCCTGGGCTTCAACCAGGCTACCAAAGTGGTCCATGGTACAAAAAAGATTAAGAACTCCTGAGGGTACTCCCCTGAAATGCATACTTTCTATTTACAGAGCTCTTGTCCTGCAAAACCTTGGCTTTCCTGGTCATTTCAGAAGTGAACTGTCACTCACAGTATCTGTTAGGTTGGTGCAAAAGTAATTGCGGTTTTTGTAATCATTTTTAACCTTTTAAACCGCAATTACTTTTGCACCAACCTAATAGAAGCACATTTCAAATTTTCTTACAACCTGACAAAGGAATGATGAACTTGAATACCTATTACATGTTGCCCAATCCAGGACTTGTAGAATGCTTGGCTAGGGTTTAGTGGTGTGAGTTCACAATGACACCTAAAATGAGGTGGTATATTTTCTGTCCCTTTTTTTCCACTTCAAAGTCAACATTCATTGTCATAGTCAACATTCATACTTCAACTGCAAGATCAGTCTCGCACTCATGAAACATTACAACTAGTATGACGGTTTTCCTGGGGGTTTTCCCAGGACTGTTTACTTTAGAAAAATATGCATGGCTTTCCCTGCTGTGGCAATCTTGAGTACGTCATATAATAAGGCAGCAATTAAGGAGGGAGTGGAACCCTCAACAAAACACAAATGCTCCCTAGGGGAGTGTATTTGCATACCATCTGCTCTGGAGAGAGCCGTAGCAAGCAGTAAATACACTTCTCAAAGCATTCTCCTTTTCCTAGCATTTTGTGCTACATTCTTAGGTATACTTAAAAAGTGTTAACACTCAGTGCATCACCAGTCTCAATTTCTTTTCAGCAGAAAGTAAAATTTTATCCTACATTTTCTGAAAATGAGCATAACATAATTCATACTTGTCAATGGGATATTATTTCATAATAGTGTGTAGGAAGAGGAATTTTTTAAACAATCCATTTAGTATTTGTAAGTAAGCTTCTCGTGACTAAGTCTCCAACCTAGAAAAGTATAAAAGATGAAAATGACTCAAAGCTGTATTTGACCAATCATAGAGACAAATTCCATTATTTATTTCCCTCAAATTCGTATCTTGAGCCTACCAACAACCAATAACTTGGCAACTTAAAATTTTGGTCAAACTAAAATTTACCTGAATGTCCTGTTTTATTTTGGCTATATTTCCTTTTTGACCTGAGTATGCAGGAAAGGTTGGGTTGCAGGGTGCTGGTAGAGTGTGAAGAAAGAAACCTGCTTGAGGGTGATGAGATGTGTTCAGCTGTTTGCCTAACTGGGTGAACTTGGATGAGTTTGTTTTCATCATTAGGCCTCAGCTTACACATTTGCACATTGAATGTCTAGGCGGTGGTGATGAACATTTCCTTCTAATTCCAAAATTGTGTGACCTAAGATATAGCCAGAATGGGTGCTTATTTTTGGCCACCAAGAGGTGAAATAATGGAAAAATAGCAGCAAACCAGATGATGAAAGAAAGAAAACCAGAAAACTGGCTTGGGGGTGAGGAGACTTTCATAACATCGCTGTGAGACTGGGCCAGCCAGTGTCCTAGCCGTTAAGGTAGGCTCACCTTTATTAGTCCTTGGCAACTGTCAAGTGGTAAAAAAAATTATGTACTGCGTTTCATTTCTATAGAATGTGTGTGTGTGTGTGTGTGTGTGTGTGTGTTTGCGTGCACATGTGCATGCGTGCCCGCGTGCCCCTGCGCTTTTTAAATAACCAAATGAGGGAGGCTGGCCCATTTAAAGATGTTATGCTCTCTCCTCTTTTTTTTTTTTAATACCTCCAAAATCCTAGTTTAGGTGCGTATCACATCACATCTGGGCCTCTCTGGCTGGTTGTGTCCTACTCTCCTCAAGTACAACGTTTCTCCGTTAACAATTGTATGCTTCTTTGTTTAACTGCTATATTTATATTATGGATGTGTTATAGACAGAATGGTGCCCCATCCCCCAATTCATACTTTGAAGCCTAACTCTCCCATGAGCAGTGACCGCATTTGGAGATAGAGCCTTAAAAGTGTTGATAGAGTTAAAATGAAGTCCTTAGAATAGGCCCTAATGCAATCTGCTTGGTGTCCTTAAAGGAAGAGGACATTTGGATATACAAAGAGATAGCTGTGATGTGTTGGCACAGAGGAATGACCATGTGAGAACACCGGGAGAAGGTGGCCATCTGTAAACCAATGAAAGAGGCCTCAGAGGAAACCAAACCTGCTGACACTTTGATCTGAGACTTCTCGCTCCTAGAACTGTGGGAAAATAAGTTTCTGTTGTTTAAGCCACCTAGTCTGTGGTATTTTATTAGGATAGCCCTAGCAAACTAATACAAAGCATCACTTCCATTATGCCAGCTCTCTGCTAAGACTATCTCGTAATGCTATTGCTTATAGTGTAATGTCTCAGAATCCCTTAAGGGTCTTTTGTCAAGGGGCAGAATGACATAGAAAGAATTGGGTATGAGGCAGTGTCAGGATTCCAGGGCCAGTTCAGCCCCTGGTAACGTAGATGACCTGGGGAAAGTTTCTTAGTCTTTCTGGGAAATAGTCTTCTTTTGTAGAGTGTGGTTAAAGGAGACTGCCTCAGTCTGAGTTGTCAATTAGACAAATCATTTAACCTTTCTAAAGGTTAAGTTTTTTTAAAAATCTCTAAAATGGCTGTCGTAATGCCTCTCTTGTTATAAAGATGAAACGAGATGGTGTATATAAATCACTTGGCACAGTTCCTGGCACCTGGGAAGTGCTCAGTAAATGTGAACTTTTAAAATTAAGTAAGGAAAGTAGCAATTGCTAAGATATCTTCTAGTTTGTCATTCTAGATTCTATAAATAGACGATACTTCCCCTGATTGTTTCTCAACACAAGACCGCATTTACGGTCTGGCCAGTTTCCCAAAATACACCAGACAAATTCCCAAATTCGTGCATTCATCCTTCAGTCAGCAGTAATTGAGTGATCATTTCAGGGCTGAGCAGGAACACAGGAAGATAGAGACAGATCTTCCTCATGTTGCTTACAGCGAGGGAAGACGTACACTCCTTGTAATGGTATATAGTATATAATGTGGTAAGAGATATCAGGGAGAAATACAAGGGTCCTAGCCTAGCAGATAGATTAAGAGATGGTTTATTAGGTTGGTGCAAAAGTAATTGTGGTTTAAAAGGTTAAAAATAATTACAAACACCACAGTTACTTTTGCACCTAATAGTTCAGAGTGAGTTTACACAGAACCGTGATGGATGAGTACGGACTATCCTGCAGAGAAGGTGTGGGGGAGGGGGTGGCACCGGGGAGAGCCTGAGGTTGGGTGGGGCCTCTCCAAGGTGGCTACCACTTCCTGTTCATGGCCTTTCCTAGAGGAAGTGTTTCCATTCCCCCTTTCCAGACATCTAAGCCCCTTCATGATTTCAAATATCATCTTAGTTATTTATCTTTTCTATCAAACCTGTTCTATTTTAAACCACCTGAATCTTTTCCTTCTCTGAAACTCTGGTAGGTATTCCATATTCACTTGTCTGTTTAAGTAATGAGCGCTCAGTAATATAAATCCGAGAGATAAAGAAGTACAGTCAGAAACCCACTAATGAAAACAGAGTGGGAAAAGTCAATTCACGAAGAATAGCGTGAACACCAGGCGCCTGTGGGACATAGGAAGCAGGTTCCACACTGTTGGGTTCCTGGCTTAAGAAACAGAGCTAATTAATTAATCGGTGCCTTTGTATCCAGCAGTATGCTTTTAGAATTCGTTGGGAGAATCTTAACAGATTTTCTGCACTAAATTCAGAGTGTGGCGTGAGAGACATTTCTAATATTAAGCATCTCATTCACCTATCTTAATTCCTGTTGTTTCCTCATTTTTCTGTGCTTGTTGGTGATAGCAAATGCTTTGCTTATTCTAGGTTTTAAAAAAGCACAAGCAAAATAATTTAAGAATTTACAACTCTAGTAATGCCATAGTAACTGTATATCTGTGGGGACAGAGTCCCAGAGAGCAGTTTCCAGGGTCTCTGCCTCATGTAGAAAGGTGCTGGGTCGGGTAGTAGATGGCGGTGAGATGTAGCCAGTTGGCCAATTGGCTACTGGTGTGGCTGCAGGGCTGCTTTGATTGGTTGGTTGGCTGGCAGGCAAAGAAGTGAATGGCGGACTGCGGATCGTGTGGCTACTACTGCATGTGTCTCCCCAGCCGCCAGAGAGGACGTAGTGGTATGACTCCCCTATCTATGGCTCCGTGGGTGTTCCTTTTTGGCCTCGCCATATCCTGCCTTCTTATGTGGGGATTGGGACCAGAGGCCCCGCAGGCCGCCCCCCACGACAATATCTATATGTGATGATTGTGGAAACAGTAGTGCACGGCCCTTTTTGCTCTTACGATGTCTTTCTATATCCAGCACAATGAAGAGAGCTTTGAATTTCAAAGCAGACAAGTCATGTCCTAATACTTTTAGTTAAAAAAAAAAAAATTAACAGATCAGAAACAGCAGCATTTCTTAATCTCTATTAAAATTCATTTTTGCATATGAAAAAGTACATAGTCTTTATAAAAGGTGTTTAGCAAATTTGCCTATCTGAATTTCTTAGAAATCTCCAGTGCCAAATAAGTCTCAGGAAGTTGTGGCACTTTGGGGAAAAGCATCAGTTTCCTAAACAACAATAATAGTAACAAATGATAATTTTGTATATTTATGACCTGCTTAGGTACTGTCCTTGATGATTGACATACATTTTCTCATTTTGTCTTCCCACTGTCTCTGTGAGGGGTGTGTGTGTGTGTGTGTGTGTGTGTGTGTGTGTGTGTGTATAGGGGAGGTGGGGTTCCTATCCCCATTTTACAGGTAAGGACACTGAGGATCAGGATCACAGTGTCAGTCAGAGGAAGGAGGAGACAAGCTTGAATTTAGCTCGGTCTGGCTCCAGTAGAGAAGCCTGCCACTATGTATCGTGTTTCCCGGAAAATAAGACCTAGCTGGACCATCAGCTCTAATGCGTCTTTTGGAGCAAAAATTAATATAAGAACCGGTATTATATTATATTATATTATATTATATTATATTATATTATATTATATTATATTATATTATATTATATTATATTATGTTAATTATATTATATTATATTATATTATGCAAGACTGGTCTTATATTATAGTAAAATAAGACCGGGTCTCATATTATTCTTTGCTTCAAAAAATGCATTAGAGCTGATTGTCTGGTTAGGTCTTATTTTCGGGGAAACATGGTGCTTCAGTGCTGAGACTCTTATTAGCTCTTTCTCTGTTACAGGATGAAATGGAGGGAGAGAGAAAAGGATCCTTTGCATTCCCACCCTTCTTTCCTCCAGAGACCACAAACCTAATAATAGCTCCCACTTTTCCTGTAGTCATATCACTTTATGCAGGGAGAGAGAACTGACAAAGCACTCTCGTCTGTTTCTGGTTCTTGTTCACTTTTCCCGGAAAAGTCCATCTTGCCCTGACAATGGGACTAAATGGGTTTTGGAAAGACCACACACTTTGGAGCATTCATTGAAAGCCAATAGTTGCATAGACAAGTGTGTGTTGAAAAGTGTGTCTAAATGTCCCTCTCATTAGTGTTCAGGAAGTTTATAGATACAGGGCAGCCAATCAAAAAAGAAGAAGAAGTAAAGAAAGAAAGAAAGAAAGAAAGAAACCATGAGGTCCATAGATCTTTCTTCAGATTTCGAAGGCTGTGTACACTCACCGAGACTACTGGTTATTCAGCTTAGTTATAAAAAAAAGTGACAACCACCACCAACAACAAAACTGCTGTTTTATGAGCATTCATGACAGTGATTGTGCAACTTGGTTTCAATAAGGTTTCTAGGACAGAGTTCATTGTGGAGAGAAACACATTTTCCTAGTTTAATGTGGCTAGCTTGACAGAAATGCCGTAATTCCACAGAAACCTGAAATGTCTATGTTTACTGTTAACAATTTAGGGCGGGAAAAGGATGAAAGGGTGCCTGTTTGTAACGAGAATTGAAAATGCCATCATTGTCGGACAATAATGACCAATGATTATCCTGAAGACAGTGAATCTTATCCACTGATTTTCCCATATGACTACTTTGTTACTTCTTTCAAACATAACTTTGGAAAGAAGATTGTACATATAAATTAGATCTATCCACATGTATTGGACTTTTTAAACAACTTATTTATTTTGAAATAATTTAAAATAAGAAATTACAAAAATATTATAGAGTGTTCCTATATAACTTTACCCAGACTTCCCCAATGTAATATCTTACATACCCATAGTATATTACTAAAACCAGAAAACTGACATTGGTATAATAAATGCTATTAACTAAACTACAGACCTTACTTGGATTTCATTAGTCTTTTGTATGTACAGATTTTAACCTCTTGTCTTTTGATTGGAGTATTGAATCTGATCACATTTAATGTTATTATAGTTATGGTTAGATTTCTATCTGCCATTTTACTTTCTTTTTTCTATGTCTCATTTCTTTTTTGTTCCTCTGTCCTTGTTTTAAGTAGATATTTTCTAGTGGACCATTTTCGTTCCTTTGTTGTTGTTTTAACTATTTATGTTTCAGTGGTTTTCTTAGTGGTTGCTCTAAGAATTATTTCTAGATGAACCTTAATTTACTATAATCTACTTTATATCAATAAATATAGAAATGGTGCTCTAATACAGTTCCAATCCATCCACACTCCTTTATGTTGTTGTCATATACGAGGTTGGACAATTAAGTTCACAAACTCATCCTAGAAAAAGTGCTCATCCTAGAAAAAGTACCTCATTGCTGAATATCACTATGGTCAACTTTGAAGTACTCTGCTTGGGAAGCTGTCTATGAACCGAAGCCAGCGCCTAATCCACCCGTCAAAGCAATTTTGGAACTCTTTTTCTGGAAGGGCCATCAGAGCTGTCGTCCTATTACTCTTGATGTCCTGAATGTCATCAAATCCTTTCAATATTTTCTTTATCTTCGGGTAAAGAAAGAAGTCATTGGGGGCCAGACGAGGTGAATAGGGAGGGTGTTCCAATACAGTTATTTGTTTACTGGCTACAAATTCCCTCACAGACAGTGCCGTGTGAGCTGGTGCATTGTCGTGATGCAAGAGCCATGAATTGTTGGTGAAAATTCAGGTCATCTAACTTTTTCACACAGCCTTTTCAGAACTTCCTAATAGTAAACTTGGTGAACTGTTTGTCCAGTTGGTACAAATTCAGAATGAATAATCCCTCTGGTATCGAAAAAATGGTTAGCAACATCGTTGCAACAAGTTGGCGAACTTAATTGTCACACCTTGTATATTGTCTATATGTTATAAATCATAATACTGTATTGTAATTTATTGATTTATACATCTTTCTAAAAGAAGCTTAGAGAAGAAAAAAGGAAAAAACTGTATTTATAGATTCCTTTATTTTGATCTGCATATTTACTGTTTCTGGTACTGTTTCTTTCTTTCTGTGGATTCAATTACCATCTGATGTTATTTCCTTATTTCATTTTAGCTCCATTCCCTCCCCCGTCTGTTGTACTATTATTTTCACATACATTACATCTTTAAATAAGCCCAGTGATATAATTTTATAATTATTATTTTACGTTGTTGACTTTTAAATCAGTTAAGAGAAGAAAAGATAAAAAATACATATTTATACCATCTTTTAAAATTGTCTGTTTACTTACTTTTTAAAGTACTATTTCCTCATGCGGATTTGAGTTACTGTCTTGGTTGGTATAACTTCCTTTCAGCCTGAACATTCTTCATTATTTCTTATAATGCTTGTCACCTAGCAAAAAATTTTGTCAGTTTTTATTGATGGGAAAATATGTTTATTTTTCCTTCTTTTTTGAAGGATAGTTTTTTTTTGTTTTGTTTGGCTATAGTATTCTCAGTTGGTAGTTTTGTTCTTTCAGCACTTTAAATATGTGATCCCATTGCCTTCAAGTCTCCATTTTTCTGATGAAAAATCATCCATTAATCTTATTTTGGTTACTTTTCACGTGATGAACCTTTTTTTCCTTGCTACTACCAGGATTTTGTTTTTTATTGGATTCTCAAGAAAATGTGTCTCGGCTTGAATCTCTTTGTATTTATCTCGCTTGGAATTGGTTGAGCTTTTTGCAGGTTTTTAATCACATTTGGGGAAATTTTACCCACTTCAAATATTTTCGTCAAATATTTTTTTCTTTCCTTTTTTTCTCTCCTCTGAGATTCCCATTGCATGTACATTAGTATAGTCAATTAGTCAATATTGTCCCCCAGTCTTTGAAGCTGTTCATTTTTTTTCATTTTTATTTTTGTTCTTCAGATAATCTCTATTAATGCAACTTTAAATTTACTGATGCTTCTGCCAGCTCAAATCTACCATTGATTCTCTCTCATGAATTTTTCTTTTCTTTTTTTTTTTTAATTTATTGGGGTGACAATTGTCAGTAAAATTACATAGATTTCAGGTGTGCAATTCTGTATCACATCATCTATAAATCCCATTGTGTGTTCACCACCCAGAGTCAGTTCTCCTTCCATCACCATATATTTGATCCCCCTTACCCTCATCTCCCATCCCCCACCCCCTCTCATGAATTTTTCATTTCAATTATGTTTCAACTCCAGAATTCCCATTCGGTTATATTTTTCTAATGTCTATAATCTCTTCATTGCTATTCTCTATTTGATATGTTATTGTGTCATGCTTTTCTTTCATTCTTTAAGCATCATTTCCTTTCGTTCTATGAACATATGTATAACAGATTTTTTGAAATATTTGTCTGCCAGATTTATAATCTGAAGTCCCTCCAAGATAGTCATTATTGACTGGGTTTTTTTCTCGTGTATGACTCACATTTTCCTGGTTTCTTTTTGTTGTTCTCATTGTTTTGGGTTTGCTTGTTTGTTTTTTACTGCTGAAAATTGTAAACTTTAGATTATATATTATAGCAAGTCTGGATTCTGACCCTCCCCCTAGGGAGGTTACTGTTGCTCTCTGTTTGTTTTAATGACTTTCCTCACCTCATTCTGTGGAGTCTTTCCCTATAATGTTCAGCCTCTGATCATCTCCATTTTTACTTTTCATTGTGGTTTTATCTTTAAGCCTGGTTAAATAGTTGCCCCTGGGTTAGCATAGCTTATCTGCCAGCCAGTGATTGGCCAAAGGTTTGCTTGAACATTTGAGCAAGTAAATCTTCAACCTTTGTGGATTAATCTGCATGTGGCCTGGAGAATGCTTTCAAAGTACAGGGAATTTACAAGTCCTCCCTGGCTTTTATTTTCTGCATTCACAAAGCCACATTTTGTGAGTATCTTGCTAAAGTCTTCTGAGCTTTCTTCTTATGGTACAGTCTTGCATATACACAAAGTCTTCCACACCACCAAGAATAAGTTGGTCTCAGCAAGGCTCACCCTGCTTGTCTCCTTCTCCAGATGTCCTTATTGAATTTCCAGCTGGTCTGCTGTTTTGTTGCTTGCCCCAACCAGCATGGATCCTATGCTAGCATTAAACTTTCCTAATAGTTGGCTACTGCATCTCTATTGTTTTTGACAATACCCCTGGTCATAGAAGTGTCCATGCTTTCTTCCAAATACAGTTATCTGCCCTCCCCTCTGTCTTCCTCGCCTCCATGCCCACGTGCTCCTCAGGGCTACTCTCTGCCTTTCCAGATAGAACTTCCATGCTGTGGAACAGGGGTTGTGGTGTATAGGAGCAGCCACTTGCTAAAATGTCACAGATTCCCACTGTTCTTACTGAAATTTAGCAGATTAAAAAAAAAAAAATGCTTTTCATGTGTTGCATGTCTTTTGGTCAGTTTCCAGAGTGGTTGTTTGTGATAACTCTAACCACTTTTGTTAGTGCTTTTTGGGGAGAGGATTTCCCACGTTTCTCATTCTGTCATTTTGGAAGTTGATTTACGTATTTTTTGAACTTTAAAGTGGAAGCCTTGGTCAAGATCCTAAGATATAAGACCTGAGATACCAAGTACTAACATGAGTTGTGATATAGCCTACTCCTTTACATTTTGAAGAAAGCAGGTGGATGAGAACATTATTTTACTCTAAAATGCCATCCATACTTCACAAGTATTAAAGGATTGGAATAGTAGAGATGTGAGAAGGACTTTGGAAATGGTTTTGTTGTTGTTGTTGTTTGTTTACTTGTTTTAGAGACACTGCTTGGGGTAGAAATTCTCTTCCCTCGGTGAAGAGATCTGGGAGGAATATACCTCTTAACAACCAATCAAGAGAGAAACCTTTACAGAGACCAATCAGAAAGTTTATCAGAGGGTTAAATATATGTGTCCTGCAGTAGGCTTGTGTCTAGTCATGGTTGAGAAATATACCGGGATACAGCAGAATAGAGTGTTTCATTTAGGAAGTAATTATAGCAGAATAGAGTGTTTCATTTAGGAAGTAATTACATTCTCAGAATTTGTTGGAAAAAAGGATACACTTATGAGTATTCTCCATGGACTAAAGAGAACCCTTTACTCTTAAATCCTATAGAAGGTGTTTGCTTGGTAGAGTGAAAAAAACTCAGAATAAGACCTGTGGAAGTAGACTGCAGGATGCATTGGGGCTGTAAAAGAAAGCACAAGAGCCCAGCTAAAAGAGAGATGTGTTGATACACTTCAGAGAATACAAGGACGAGATCTCAGAAGAATCCACAAAAGCATCCATGAGAGAAAGAATCAGCTTTAATATGTACCAGGCCCAGAGATGACAAAGCTAGCTTATAATGGTACCATGAAGTAATAACTTTTCCCTCCTTTATCTCTCCCCCTTCAACCTTCTCCAACCATGTGGGATTAAGAATCAAGCTATAAAGTTTGGAAGGCAGCAGGGGAGGAGAGGAAATGTCAATGACCTCACCCTTCCCTATAGGTTAAGCTTGGGGAGCAGAAAAACTTCAACTCTAAATCAAGTTCAATTTTGGGTGAAAACATGGGCCCAGCATTTTAATTTCTGAATTCATTTAATATATATTCATATGTTATATTAATATTACATATATTAATATATTAATATTATATATACATACATATATATGTATATATATAATTGTTAACAGAAAAGTTCTGAGGCTGACTAGGTTTCATCAAGGTAGGAAATGAACCAACCCTGAATGGATTTAAAAAACAAAAGAGAGTTGCAGTAGGATTCAATGCCATGAGCTATGTTTGTTTTTAACCTAATGTAGTTTCTAACCTAATAGACCTGGGCAGTTAGCTATCTTAAGTGTATTTCCTGCTTTGGGCTTTAGTATTGGAGGAGCATCTATCCAGTTCTAGCTGCAAGATACAGTACTTACAATAGTTAGGTGGTGAACACACTGGTTATTAATGGAGTTGCTGGAAATGAGAAGAGGAAATAAAGTTGCTGACACAAACTTTGGGTGCCAGCAACGTATCTCCTCTAAATATTTTGAGTACTAGTCTCACTCTTTTTGGAATTTCACTTTTTCTGCTTTTTTATATTTTTAATTACAGATTGGTATTTAATATGCGTTGACATTCAGAATAGTTAGGAACGAATAAGAGGGACATCAAAATACCATGCCAGTATTATTCCTTCATACATAAACCTGGCATTGAATAATATTTATCCATCTATCCATCCGTCCAACAAATATCTGTCCTGAAGCTACTATATTTTAGGCACTGTGCTAGGCACTAAGGATAACTCTAGGAACAAGATAAATATGGTCTTTTTCATCCTTATGCATCCTTAGTTCTCTCAGGAGAGGCAGACATGTATATGTAGAATGGAAGGCTTGAAGGAGAATTGCAAGGTTCACATGGAACCATTAACAGGCAGACCACGCATACTCTGAAGTCATGGAAGGATTCTCTGTGGAAGTGACATTGAAGCTGAGTCCTGAAGCATGGATGAGCTTCATCTAGGTGAACAGTAGTTGCCTACAAGGCTGTAAATGATCTGCCTCCACCTGTATTTCCAATGTCATCATAAGTCACTTTTGCTTTTGCTGACTATTTGCCAGTCACTCCTCTGCTCTCAATTCCTCAAAAGGCCTGTCTAGAACACTATATTCTAAACCCACTCCCTCCCTGCCCTCTATGGTTAGCTCCTTTCCAGACCTCCAGCCTCAGGTTATTCTCCTGTTCTGCTTTTTGCTTGTTTCCATCATTTTATACATTTTTATTTCTAACAGTTTCATTCATTGGTGGTTTCTTATAAAACTAAGCAGTCTTATCATATAATCTAATAGCAATTGTGCTTCTTGATATTTACCTAAAGGAGTTGAATACTATTTCCACACACAAAATTGCACAAAGATGTTTATAGCAGCTTCATTCATAATTGCCAACATTTTGTAGCAACCAAGATGTCCTTTAGTAGGTGAAAGGATAAATAAACTGTGGTCCATCCAGACAATGGAATATATTACTCACTGATAAAAAGAAATGAGCTATCAAGCCATGACAGGACATAGAGATAACTTAA
Source organism: Rhinolophus ferrumequinum (assembly GCF_004115265.2). Lineage (NCBI taxonomy): Eukaryota > Metazoa > Chordata > Mammalia > Chiroptera > Rhinolophidae > Rhinolophus > Rhinolophus ferrumequinum. The sequence goes on from NC_046305.1 coordinate 17,455,006, forward strand.
ATGCATATTACTAAGGGAAAGGAGACAATATGAAAAGGCCACATGCATACAGTATGATTCAAACTCTATGATGTTCTAGAAAAGATGAAACTACAGACACGGTAGAGGATAGGTGGCTGTCAGAAATGGGAGGGCAGAGAGGGATGAATAGGCAGAACACAGAGGATATTTAGGGCAGTGAAAATACTTTTATGATACTATAATATGGATACATGCCATTGTAAATTTGTCAAAACTCATAGAATGTACAACATCAAGTGTGAACCCTAATGTAAACTATGGACTTCAAATGATTATGTGTACATATAGATTCATCAGTTGTAACAAATGCACCACTCTGGTGGAGGTGTTGATAGTGGGGGAGGGTGTGCACATGTCGGGGAAGGGGGGTATATGGGAAATCTCTCTACCTTCCTCTCAATTTTGCTGTGAACCTAAAACTGCTGTAAAAAATAAACTCTTTAAATATAATAAATAAATACTGTTTTTTTGCTTGAAAAATAATATGAAGGAAGTGAGTTTAAAAAATCAAGGGCATGAGATCCCATTTATGTAAAAAAAATTCAAGTTCCCGCTTTTCCTTTACACTCTAAACATATGGATATGCACTGAAAGAGTCTGTAAGGATACACATCAAAATAAAACATGTGATTACACTTTATTCTTCACCCACTTCAATAGTTCATGTTTGTGACAATGAGCATGTGATGTCTAAAAAGAAAGAACAGTTTAAAACTTTAAAGCAAATTTTATTTTGAAATTAAAATGTATCTTAGAATTTCCATATTAAACATAAATAATAAAGGTATTTGAAAAGATGTTCCTAATAGTTGTTACTTATAGAATGCTAAAATATAAGTGTGTGTTGTTTTATAAAGTCGCAAGGAAAAAGTCTATGATGGAAGAGGAAGGATGTTCATTGAATAGTTTTTTATTTGATTTTAATAATTTAAAATATTTGTAGAAGAAAAAAGCAAAGTATAGAGAGTATTTTTCCATTAAAACATTTCTTATTTAACTGCATCTAAATTAAACTGGTACCTTAGAATGAACAAACATTTCTTTTAAAACGTCGGCACTAAAGTTGAAATTCAACATGAATATCTTTTTAAAATTCTCAAAAAATAGCTACAGTGAAAAATATTCCTTTCTTCTTGTGAATTTGTGTAATACTGACCCAACTGAGACAACAAACAATGGCTTGTGGCTATTTCATTATAAACGGTACAAAAATAATTTTAATTTTCCGTAATTTCAATGACTTTCTCATAAAACACTTGGCAAATGCAAAAATAATTCCTGGAGTTTCTTAATAATTATTCACAGAATAAATTTGAACAAATAAATATGGAAATTAAACAGTACTATCAAAATATGTTTATCATTTCTCTTCTTTCTGTGTGGAAACCCACTCATATAAACAATTAGGGAATTCAGTCTATCTGGTCCCCTTGGGTAAACTCTTACTTCCTAAGGTTCATACCCATCATCATTGAAATCTTGGAACTACATCAAGAGGAAGCTTAACAATAATGATTGTTTATTTTGTAGGTTTTAAAGAAGATCCAGTGCCAGAGAAGACCTTTGAAGTGTGAAGAGATTTCCTGTAATTGAAACCAAAATGTCATTTATAGATCCTTATCAGCACATTATAGTAAGTCATTTACTGTTTATATATCCTTTCTGGGAGGGAAGCTGGTATGAGTATACTTCTGGGCATGAATATTGCTGGTTTTGTTTGTAAAGTAAAACTTTATGCCATACCCTGGATTTTTTCTGAAACTTGTGTGAACTTAATGTGGTATAAATAGACTACTATACAGAATAAAATTGACTCATTTCTTCTTTCTATCACTGTAAGTTTCCAGAAAAAGAGGTACCTAGAAGGGAAAAGAAAAAAAAGTACCAAAGTACCCAAAGAACCAAAAGGAGAAAAAAGTACCAAAACATCTGTAACAGCAATGAACTTTCAAGGAACAATAAAAAATGTAGTTATCACTTAGCAAGTATCAGACTGTGTAAGTTATACATTTCACATGAATTGGTAGAGAGAAGACAAAAGAACTGTTGAGTGGAGGGTTATATTTTGGTATGCAGTTCCAGGATAATTAATTCTGTAAACTTTTCCTTAGTTAGATGCATTTAAACATACTTTTCTATGGGTAGTTAATTTTTACTAAAGAGTTGAGTAACTCAAATTTTAGTGTGTAATTTTCCAAACTCCACTGGAAGTATACATTCTCTCTTCTGATCAAAACTAAACAAAAAGAAGAAATTTCTTTGCTGAATTTAACACTTGAGACTCAGTTAGGTTTATATGGACTAGAAATAGTTTTTATGGATATTAAGGAATAATCCACAATCTCATTTTTACTTAAAATGAAACAGTGTTCTTTAACCCCACAACCCTCTCTGGCTACTTCCTCTTTTTTTCCCTGCCTGGAGAGCAAGGATTAATGAGTTACAATTCTTTGTAGTGCCTTCTTTCCCTCCATTCACATCTTGAATCACTGAAAACTGGACTCCGCTCTTCCACCTCATGGAAAAGTCTCATTAAGGGCCTCTTTGGTGTTGAACCCAGTGGACTCTTCAGTTCCCCCACCCCACCTTTGCTGATCATCCCCCTCTTCTTGAAACTCTCCTCAATTTTCTCTGGTTCTGTTCCAGATTTCTGGTTTAATTTCTTGTTTTCTTGATGTTGATTCCTTCTCAGTTTTCTTTGAAAGCTTTTCTTTCTGTTTGACTTTTTAAAACTGAAGTATTACATATATAAAGTGAATAAATCTTAACTGGTTCAGCTTGATGGATTTTAACATATGTATTCCACACATGAAGCCATCATCCAGGTAAACATATACAACATTATAAGTACCCCAGAAGAGTTTCTCATGTCCCTGTCAATCAGTAAACTCCACAAAGGTAACAGAAGTCAAACATGACTTCTATTGACTTCTATTGCGTCTATTACTATAGATAAGTTTGACTTATTACTATAGATAAGTTTTGACTTGTTACTATAGATAAGACTTATTAGTATAGACTTATTTGTATGGATAAGTTTGACTTATTACTATAGATAAGTTTTGCCTGTTCTTGACCTTCATATGGATGTCTGCATTCAACTTTATATCTGTGAGGTTCATTCATGTCATTAGTAGCAGAATTTCACACTTCTACATTGCCATGTAGTATTTCATTACCTGGATATACCACAAACTATCTGGTCCACCGATAACCGTCAGCTCCTCAGTGAATGACAATGTACCTTTGCTGTAAATGAGGTAGCCAAATATGTGTGGCTTGATTTCTATTCTATTCTATTAGTCTATTAGTCTTTGTTTGCCCCAGTACCAATCTATCTTAATTTCTGTAACTTTGGAATGTGTCTTTACATATGGTAATATAAATCCTCCAATTTTTTCCTCTTTAAGATTATCTTGGCTATTTTCAGTCCTCTACATTTCCATATAAATTTTGGAATCAATTTTTCAATTTGTATGTACACACGCACAGACACACACGCACACACACACACACACACAACTACTATGGATTCATTAGAAAAGAAATGGCATGATAATAATATTGAATCTTCCAATCCGTTAGCAACCTATGAATCTAATCTACAAAAAAATCTTATTTAGAATATCTTTTACTCTTTCAGTAGTGTATTGTTTTCAGTAAGAAATCTTTTTTTTAGATGTATTTCTTGATAGTTGATGTTTTAGTGTCATTGTAAAGTTAATTATAAATTTCATTTTCCAATCAGTTATTGCATTTGTATGGAAAATCGAATTGATTTTTTTGGAGATCCAATGAACTTATTAAATTTCTTTGTAATTCTAGTTGTTTGTGGATTCTTTTGGATTTTCAACTTACACATTCCTGTTATCTATGAATAATTCCAGTTTTACTTTTTCCTTTTTAATCTTTAAATCTTCATTTATGTTTGTAAGCTTTACTGATCACTGACCACCTACTTTAGGTATAGCTCATAAGTTTAGAAATGTCATATTTTCATAACTGTTCGATTAAAAATATTTTCTAACTTATATGTTGATTTAATCTTTCTTTGACACATGAGTTACTTAGATTTGTGTTTCTTAATTTTCTGACATTGGGTCATTTTTAAAGTTTTTTTTATTGGTTTCTAATCTAATAACGCTATTCAGAGAACATACTCTGTGTGATTTTTTTTGCTGTTTGTAATATGTTTTACACATGATTAGGGCCTATCACATTGTATACTCTGGGAAATGTTTGATAGACAACAGTATATTCCATATTCAATTTTTAAATGAACTTTGAAGATATTTAATTAGTGCACATAACTTCTGAAATGTATATATTTATGTTTAATTGATGTTTTATTATTATGATAGGTCCTTTTTTAAATCTGTAACAATGACTTTGCTTTACATTTTACCTTGTCTTTTATTAACATAACCCCTTCTAATTTCTTTGATTACTATATGTATGCTTTTATTTTCAGTTTATATTTTCCTTTATATTTAAAGTGTTATTCTTATAAAAAGCATATAATCAGGGTTTAAAGTAAGGAAAATTTGTTTTTAAAACAATATCTTACTTTTCTTTCACATTTATGGTTTTCTTTAAATAAATTTAAACAATGGAGGTAGGTTCTTTTTCGTTGTTTTATATATATATATATATATATATATATATATATATATATATATATATATATTAAGTTTCTATATCTTATGTGCAGATTAATTTTTCTCATCCTACCACCTCAAGAGACATATGCAACAACCATATATCTGTATCACACTTTTTTTACCTTCACCAGCATCAGAGTTGGATACTTAACTAGTATTTCAATTTATAGCCCTGTTGAATGAAGAGATCCTAAGAGCTTTATATGTTTGTTCATTCTTCTTGTTCTTGCTGTGTGTATATGGAAATAAATGTGTAAATTGTTTTAGTGACAAAATTCTCTACTCTAGTTTTCACAGAAAAATATTTTTCAAAATATGTAAGTGAGCATAGCACACTCAATACAGAACAATTTTAGCAAAAAGAAAAGGTGGGGAAACTAAGCCAGCTAATTAGTAACGAACAGTGCCAGACAAGCCAACACAGTTTCAGCTGCCTTGAGGCACAGAAAATTGGACTCATTCGCATACCCGTGATGCAGTGACATGTTAGAGAATCCTGTGGGCTAATGTAACATACAGCCAGCATGTTCTCTTGTTTCCAATGGTGCTGGCTTTTCAGAATGCGGTAGAAAATGGAGTGATAAATGTATGGCAGAGTTCAGTTTCTATACATCTAGAGTTCTTGTGAGGTACCTTCCAAAGTGAAGGATGTTTGTGTTTCCAGAGTTTACTGAAGTTCTTTTGGACCAGGTAGACATGAATTTTACAAGGATAGATCAAGTATAAAATATTTATAAAGATTTCCTTTTTTTACTCTGGAAATATGAATCACTTTCCTGGAGTTAAAAAAATCCACACCTCTTTCTACCACCTATTAGCAACAGAAGGTCACTACCCTACTTCCACAGAAAGTAAAAGTGTTGTCACATTAGAGACAGTCAACCACATAGATATGCCAGCATGACTGCCTCCTTTGAAAAATGTCATTGTAGGGTGACTGGAAATTTTACCAAAACACTAAAAAAGCTATTATTACAGTAACATAGGGGGAACAAAAATACTCGGTAAGTAATCAAAGAACTAGTGTTCTCGTGGCAGTTCCTGTCTCCAGTTACATGCTCATGAGCACGTAAAGGCTGAGTTTTAACTGCTTTGTATGGAAAACAGGGTATGACTAGTCCCTGCTGTGTCTGTTTCACAGGGCTTTGATGAATAATAAATGGCTACGTGTACAAAACTATGTTTTAGAAACGTAGTAAGGTAAGGTATTTCCAGGGAGCTTCAGAAGATGAGACACGGCTCCTGGGAAATCAAAAAGAGAAAGGTAAAACAACGATTACAAACACACAGCACTGTGCACAAACTAAGTTTTATGGCAAATAGTGAATCTTGGTGTGAGCACTAACAGATTCCAGAAAAGGAGGAAGAGAATGGTTAAGGGATAAGCTTCGAACCTTCCTCTGACTCTAGCCGTTCCCTGCAACAGCCTTGAACCTGAGGCAAACGTACACACATTTAAAGTAATGTCCACATTTCTGCTTCCTGACCACAGAACCTAGAGCAGGCATCCCTAGAAGGTGTCACCAAGCTTACCTTTCAGTTCTTGAATTTCTCTTTGTTTTTTTTTTAAATCTTCTCCCCCACTTTTTAAAAATAATTTCCAGTTCCATGGAGTCATACTTAGGTTTGACTTCCTTTTCCTAGAATGTTGTAACCGTAGGGTGGCTGTTTCATGGGTAGATCTGTCTTTGCGCTTGTTGATTAATTGTGCTGGTTTGTAGTCTTGGTATCATACCTCCTCGTGTTCCTTATTATCTTTGATTTTGTTTCATTTTGCTGAACATGATCATGAAAAATTATCTGCAGAAATAATTCTCCAGAGAGAATTTTATTTGCTTCCATCAGGCTTCCAGGGAAGCTAGCAGATTCTGGGACAAATGTAATCCCAGCTTTAGGTTAGTTGTTTTCTGGGACCCTTGCATGACACTAAAATGAGCTGCCAGTATATGGAAGGGCTGTTCATGCTGATTTCTATGGTGCAGTCTCTGCAGTTTTCACCTTAAAACAAGGGGGTGGTTTACTAGGGTCCTTATCTTTAGAAGGCTTGTCCTTATTCTGCAAGGCTGCTCAGTCTGTCAGCCTCCTCCTCTTTGAATCAGCCAATGGCCCTGTGGCAAAACTGTACTCACCTCTATGGGTTTCTGTGTTCTCACTGATCTCTGATCTCTGACCTGGTAGTTAAGGCCTTCCTATCTTGTTAGTTCTTTGTTGCTGTGTTAGTCATGGTTGATTCTCCTGACAGAATCAATAAAAGATGATAGATAGATAGATACATACATACATACATGCATACACACACACATACATACATCAATACATGTCTTAATTCATTAGGGCTGCTGATTGGGTAGTTTATAAACAACAGAAATTTATTGCTCACAGTTCTGGAGGCTTGGAAGTCCAAGATCAAGGCGTTAGCATTTGGTAAGGGTCCTCATAGCATGGCTGCATTTGGTGAGGGCCCTTATCTTGGTTCATAGCCACTGCGTCCTCACGAGGTGGAAGGATCAAGGAATCTCTCTGGATTCTCTTTAATAAAGCACTAATCCATTCATGAAGGTTCCTTCCACCTCCCAAAGTTCCCATCTCCTAATACCATCATCTTTGAGGGGTTAAGATTTCAACATATGAATTTGGGTGGGGGTGGGACACAAACCTTTCAGACCATAGCAGATAGATAGATCTAGATATGGAGATTTGTTATGAAGAATTGTCTCACACAGCTATGAATGCTGAGAAGTCTCACCATCCGCCATTTGCATACTGGAGACCCCGGAAAGATGGGTATAATTCAGTCCCACTCTGAAAGTTTGAGAACCTGTGGAGCTAACAGTGGAAATAGCAGTACAAGGTCAAGAGAAGATGAAATAAGATACCTCGACTCAAACAGTGAGACAGGAAAAAGGGGCAAATTCCTACTTTTGTTCTATGCAAGCACTCAACAGATAGAATGATGCCAACGCACATTGGAGAGGGCAACTTATTTTTCTGAGTTCGTGGATTCAAATGCTCATCTCATCTGGTAACAGTCTCACACCCAGAAATAATGTTTAATCGGGGCACCTCATGGCCAGTCAAATTGACAAATGAAATTTAAAAATCTTAGCTACTTTTAAGAAAATGCTGACTTATTTTGTAAAACCTTGTTTAGTTTTTGTTTTGTGTGGGAAGTTTTAACCAAGAGTATTTAATCTGTCATTACCACAAGTGGAATTTCCCAACTACTTTTTTTTACTCTAAATCAGTAGTGCCTCTAGATAATCCCAAGAAAAGAGATAATCATTTCATCTTAAGTGATTTCCTCAGAAATAAGATAATTTCTGAATAAGATAATTTTGAAGATATAAAACTTGATATTCAGTATTGTCCTATGTGAAATTCTAATATTGGAGTCTGCATATGTACCAGGGAACCCTTGAGAAATCCTATGTAGTTGGTGATATTATAACTGCCATCTTACAAATGAGGAAACCAAGGCAGAAAACTGAGATTGAAAATATAAAGCACTTTATTGTCAATACTCTCTGACTTTGTCTGTCTTTTAGTTATGAATCTTTCACTTACCGCTTAAAGAAGTCTTTAAGAAGCCCCTTACAACAAGGATAAATTATCGAAAATGACATTTGTAATTATTTCTATATTTCTAAGAATGTTGGATCTGCTAGACTTCACGTTCTCATCTGAACATCATCAGTGCAAAGACATCTTAGATTTGGCTGAACATGCCATATCACGTAGGTCAGTATTCTAAACCAAGTAAATATTTCTGCCCCCCGAAGCGTCTTTGAGAATGTGTGAAGAAAACTTTTCAAGTACACAGGCTACTTCATGTGTTCTCATAAGCCCCTCCAGGAGGGTGAAGGTGTACCTACATGTCATAGTCTTTAATTCAGCCGTAATTAGTCCTAAGAGAGTGTAGATTTCTTCAGGGGTATTGAGGTAGGAAAAATGCTGATATTCAAGATTTTTGTGTATGGTGCTAGGGCTACGTAATTACTATTGGACTAGAATCTGTATCAGTTAAAATCTAGGTGCTAAAATTTTGCGTTCTTTTTTCATTTTAGGTATAGTGAAGATAAACTGAGGGTGAACATGTCATGAAATGAATAATTTAGACCCACACTGTCATCATAACATACTGTTATATTGGTTTCACTGCTAGAGTGAATCCTGATTAAAATGGGACTTAAAATCTTCTAACTTCATGAAAATTATCTTTAATTTAATTTTTAAGATATAAATATATCTATTGTAATATAATATGTCATTACCATATTTGATATAAATGCTTATTATGTAAGTGGAAAGCATCTTGTTCATGAAGGAGAAGAAACTCAAGTCAAAGGTTATGATTTCTTTTAGTGACGTCTGCTAGAGCTAACAAGTTCTGTTGCCAAAGTAGGTGTTTTGGACATTCGGATTATTTGCATATAGCCAATTCATGACTGAAAATTCTTAAAGCAGATTAGATAGCGTTGTAAATTGTAAACATACTATAAACTGATCACTTAAAAAAAGGTGGGAGAATAGTAATACAATGCTGGTGCCTCTTAAATGTATTAATATTAGAATGAAACTCCACACCAGGAACTGAAACCGAAAATAACTATCTTATTTTAAAAAGTATCTTGACTCTTGGATATCAATGCAGCAATTCTTTTTAAAACGTTTCAGAGATCTGTTTGAAGTTTCCTGTTGCTGACTGATGATTACAATCTCTGGATTCAGTACTGAGATTCTGCTTTCTTCATCATACTAATAATCTTAAATTTTAATCTGAGTTAAAATTAGGTACTGGAAGTTCAATAGGGGAAAAAAACCATATTTGTGGGTAGGATCTACCTTCTTTTCCATCAGATTTGTTCTGTGATTGTTACTTTGGTTCTTCGTAACAGTAGAATTTTTAACAGATTAGGACAATCATCAAATTCATTTTGTACAATTTGACTGGTAATTTTTTTCCAGCATCCAATCATTTTAGTTACAGATGTCAATATAATTCTCCAGAATGAATTTAGTATATGTGCTGCCGAAGCGCGCACCAGAATGCATTTAATACAGTAGTTGTTTTCATAATTACTGGGTTATTGTAATCGTGAAAAAGAAAAAAAGGTTATGATTTTTCACTATGGAAAAGATTATAGATGAAGAAAGACACTCAAAGTCAGGTAATCCAAGACCTGAAGGCAAGGCTTAACCTTGGTGACTAAGTCAGTATGTCGAGCTTATATTGGACATCTCATTGAAATGTGGCATCTCTTTTTGCCAAAGACCAAGTAATAACATTGTGCTGAGTCATTCGTTTCCACGGGGAACACCGGTTGTGGATTCAATAATATCATTTCCTTTGACAACACCCCTGAGACATAACCAAAATTCTCCTATTTAAGTTGGAAGCGAGCCCTGTCTATACTATACTACAGTTTGCAATTTTACTAGTTTGCAATTTTATATGATATTGGCCCAGGAACATGGCAAGGGATTAATAAAAACAAAACAAAACAAAACAAAAAAACTTTGGATAATCATCGATTGAAACTGAGCACATTTCTCCAAGAATTTGTACTTACTTTATAGATACTCTCTTATTAATCTTTACAGCTCTTAGAGAAAATAATTGATAGGTGATCTGAAGATTTATGACGTTTCCAAAATTAACTTGTAAAACCCAAGAAAGTGGTTGATTTGCTCCTTATTTCCTGTATGCAAGTATTTCAATCACTATAGTTAAGGGGACAGAATTGAGGCTGATGGGAATAAAAGGAGATTAAAATAGAGAGCTGAATGTTGGAGGAAATAACCCAATTCATAGACGGAGCATAGATCAATTACAGATATAATAGACTAGATTGTAACTCTCTATACAACTTTAATAAATGGAAACAGCCTTTTTCTACTATTAAAGGTATTATTACTCTCTGTACAAGTAAAGGAATATAGAAAGAGTACAGACATTGGAGACAGCCAGACTGTATTCCAATTCAAGTTTAACTTTTACTATTTATGAGATACTGGGAAATTAACCTCTTAGAATCTCACTTCAATTATGTAAAAATATAAATAATTTCACCTACATTATAGGGTTTTGGGGAAAATTAAATGAGAATTTGCATCTAGTAGAATGTCCAACATGTGGTTTACACTCAGTGAATTCTTCTAACAATATCTCTCTGTGTACATTATTAATAAACATTTGACATATGAATATGTTTGCAGCAATTTCAAAACTATGTTAAATCATAGATAAGAATATTGCTAATAATTTTTATGTTACAAGGGAGTTTTTTGGTTGTTTTTTTTTTTTTTTTTAATTGGGAAATATTGGGGAACAGTGTTTTTCCAGGACCCATCAGCTCCATGTCAAGTCATTGTTCTCAATCTAGTTTTGGGGGGTGCAGCTCAGCTTCAAGTCAAGTCGCTGTTTTCAGTCTAGTTGTGGAGGGTGCAGCTCAGCTCCAAGTCAAGTTGTTTCCAATCCAGTTGTGGAGGGCGCAGCACTGGCACATGTGGGAATCTAACCGGGGACCTTGGTGTTTTGAGCACTGTGCTCCAACCACTGAGCAAACCGGCCGCTGCAACGGAGTTTTTTGATATTTGAAAACCCATGTGGTATTAGAAATTCTAGGCTATGGAAAACACCATAAATGATTTGGGATGGTGTGCTATTATATGTAATTATTATTATTGAGTTCTCTTTAGTGGAGAAAGCTAATCCCTAAATTGGGTTTCAAGAGCATCAACCTTTTTTTTTTTTCATGTGAATGTCTAGCTGTTCCAGCACCATCTGTTGAGAAGACTATCTTTTCTCCAATGTATTGCCTTTGCTCCTTTGTCAATAATCAGTTGATTATATTTGTGCCAGTCTATTTCTGGGCTCTATTCCATTCAACTGATCTATTTGCCTATTCTTTAGTTTTGGCAGATTGTGTCTTTCAACAAATTGGTCCATTTAATCTACGTTATCAAATTGTGGGCTTAGAGTTGTTCATTGTATTCCTTTATTATCCTTTTAAATGTCCAGAATCTGTAGTAAACTTCCCTCATTCATTTATAATATTTGTAATTTGTATTCTCTCTCTTTTTTTCTTATTTAGCCTGGCTTACCGATTTTATTGATCTTTTCAAAGAAACAACTTTTGATTTTATTGATTTTTCTCTATTGATTTCTCATTTTCAATTTTATTCATTTCGGCTCTAATTTTTACTATCTTTCTTCTGCTTACTTTGGACTTAATTTGTCTTTTTTCTAGTTTCCTGAAGTAGATACTTAGATGATTGATTTCAGATCTTTCTTCTTTTCATTATTTGTGTTATATGCTATAAATTTTCCTTTAAGCATTACATGCATTCACTGCATACCCCAAATTTTGATAAGTTGTTTCATTTTCATTTGGATCCACATATTTTAAAATTTCTCCTGAGATTTCTTCTTTGACATGTGTGTTATTTAGAAGTGTATTATTTAATCTGTAAGTACTTTGTGATTTTCCAGCTATCACTCTGTTACTGATGTCTTGTTTATTTCGGTCCTAGAGTAGACATTGTATGATTGTTCCACGTGAGCTTGAGAAGAATGTACATTCTGCCTTTGTTGGACAAAGTAGTGTATAGATGGCAATTATATTTAGTTGATTGATAGTGTTGTTGAATTCATCTATATCCTTACTGATCTTCTGCCTGCTGGATCTGTCCATTTCTGATCGAGGGGCGTTGAAGTCTCCAACTATGATATTGGATTCTCTTTATTTTTTTGGTGGGGGAAGTACATATGATTTTCAGCTTTAGTATAAAGCCACACTTTTTTTTTTAAGCATTCATGTTTTCTTCATAATTGATAATTTCATTTATGTAGAATAAAACTTTGGCTACTTATAGCTCTTTTAAATATAGATGGCATTTCTTTTTGACAATGAACTTGAATAAGATGTTATCTTGAAAGATTTTACATGCTTCTCTGCTTTTTTAAATAATGTATGCTTGTCATTCGTGACTTACCTCTTCTTGATGGTGTATTATGAATCCGGACATTAATTACTCTGTTAATAGAATGATAGCTTCAGAAAGTGTCGAAGGCTGTATAACTTTTGACCCCACTAATGTTGGTCTCTACAAATCTATGTTTTTACATTTTTTTCTGCCTCTTTGCTTTTAGACTGTCTTACTCACTTCTCAGCATTTTCAATATCTTAGTTTCTTTTTAATCAATTGTGGACTTTTTAACCAGTTAAGTAAGTCTATTAAAGTTAAGAAAGGTAGTAAAGTAAGACTATTAAAGTAAGGAAAGGTAGGAGTGAGTACCTTATAAACGTGGGCCTCTTCTAAGATTAAACAAAAATGCTTGAGCTTTAGATAAAGACTTGTAATCTTTTCAGTTGCTCAGAGAGCTATGTGAGTTCCTGTTTCTCCATTCAATTTTTTTGTTTGCTTTTATTTTTTAATATTGCAATTACATTTGACATTCAATACTATATTAGTTTCAGATGTACAGCATAGTGGTTAGACATTTATATAATTTTTGAAGTGATTTGCCCCCCATAAGTCATAACCTGGCGCCATGCATTGTTATTACAATATTTTTGACTACTCATTTATGTTTTTGTCATTATTTTTTACTTCTTTTGTGTGTGTGTATACTTTAATTTACTGTTGTAATTACACATGATTTTCCTACTTTTGCCTTTTAACCTTTCTACTAGCTTTAGTGTTGGTTGATCTGCTATTTTTATTATCATGTGTTTACCTTCGTCAGTGAAAATATTTTTTCTTCGTAATACTCTCTTATTTATATTATTTCTGTTCTTAAAGAAGTCCCTTTGACATTTCTCGTAATACTGATGAACTTCTTCAGCTTTTTCTGGTCTGGGATTCCCCATTCTGTTTTGTTGGATAGAGTTATTTGGAAACTAATTTCTAATTAGGTGAAATGTTTAATAAAGTCTGGTAATATATATGGTGTGCATGAAGCTGTTAAGCTAATTGAAACTTTTAACATTGTTGAATATGGTTTATAACAAATGCTTAAAATTAATATAAGTAGTTTACCTCTTATTGCCTTGGGTCCAAAGGTTTTTGAAAACTGCTCTGGAAATGTCATGCCAAAAAAGACTTTCATTGAACAGTAACAATAAAACAAACAAACCTAAATAATTCAAACATCTTGCTCTGACCTCGCTTTTCTGTCAGGGCTTCTTAGTCATCCAGTACAAAGCCTGATTGTGCTCCTAGGACGGCAGTCCTGATTTACATTATTTCCCCAGTGCTTGGTAAACCTGACAGCAAAGAAGTCCTAATAGTCAAGCTGTAGTGACATTTTAAAGCATGATCTAAACTTCTCAATAATTCTGTGATGGGAGAGAGGAGAGCAGCAAGGAAGGAACAGCCTTAGGATCAAAGGATGTTTCTGGTATGCATGTTACTTCCTTTCAACTAGAATATTTTAAAATAGTCTCAAGGAAACAATGAGAACAATTTACTTGGATTTTATATTGGAAGTTTATTTTTATTTTCATTTTCTTTCCAGGTGGAGCACCAGTATTCCCACAAGTTCACGGTAGTGGTGTTACGTGCCACCAAAGTGACAAAGGGGGCCTTCGGTGACATGCGTAAGTGCCCTTATTGCTTTTCTGTTGCAAATGTGTAATTATGGTTCACCTTTCAGTTGCTTGAGCTCCTTGATAAGCCAGGGGCAATCTCTTCTTCAAAAGTGGTTATCTTTGTTTAAATCTCTGAATGATAACGTTTTGAACAATTCTCTGATGCTCTTTTATCTGTGGAAATAGCATTTTACCTTGACTTTACATTAAGTGAGAGTACTTGAATTCAGACAAAATGACTGACTGTCTTATGACATACAGATCTTTGGAATTCAAAGAAATTCTATTTAACACTGTTTTGAAAAAAATGCTGAGTTGACTTCAAACAAGTCGCTCCTGTGAGGTATTGTGACTATAAGATTAAAAAAATGCAGTTCTCTAGTTTTTATTCCTTTGAGTGTGTTTATTATATGTGGAAATAACTACGGTAGTTGGTTTTAGGACAGTTTGAAATGATGTGAACCAGTGTCCGAGAATAATGTTGAATTAACTTATTTGCAGTATCCTTCTCCATGCTTTGAAAAACAGTTTTCCTGGTTAATCTTAACAAGTGGCTGGGGGTCATGGAAGTGGGAATACAGAGAAAGATTGATAAGTATAATGATAACGAATTTGGTAAAGTTTTAGGTTGTTACTAAAATATGGGAGTGGCAATTTACTTCTCAGAACAGGTTTTGGAGAAAGCACAGAGGTTGCAGTTTATCCATCTGAGAAATAGAGAAGGCTCTCCTATCGAAATGACCTTCAAACTGGTACGGGAAGGATGAGCTTGTTGATGGTGAGAGCAGGGAGAAGTCTTAGGCAGTGAAAAATAGAACCCGTCCAAGACGAGAGACAGTGCTTCTAAGGAACTAGAACAGGGCGTTGTTAGAGAATAGACAGTAAGAAGAAGGAACATGTCGACTAATATGACTAAGAATGAGATTTTATCAGAAATGCACTGGGAAGTATCTGATGGCTTTTGAGTCAGGAGTCACGTGATTGGGTCTTCATTTAAAAGAATGTTTGTTCTAGCCATCGTGTGTTCAATGTACTGGAGGTAAATGTGGAACATACTTTTTATTTTTAAAAGTAAGAGGGACTTGAACTTGTTGAAATCACGATGAACATGGGCCAATAGAAAGAAGTTAAATAGTGAAAAAAAAGAAGAATGCGAGCTCTGTGCTCAAGACGTCAGTGAATGAAGAAGGGTAGAGAAAGTTGGTAAACATCAGAGAAATAAAGAGAGGAACAGGAGGTAGGATCTAATGGCAAGAGTTTGGGATACACCGTGATTATCATGAGAGGTGAGGGGAACAAGGACAGTTTCTTCAAATGTAGTCTGGACGAAGGGTTTATATTCTAAATTATATCTCACACTTCAGTCTAACCCATTTAATCACCTCTCTGCCAATGCTTCTCTTAAGTTATTCTTATTTTGCTTTTTTAAATTCTTTGCATTTTCATCATTAAAATGAGAGTTCACTGGACGAAAGGCTTCTGTGAAAGAGAAGCCATGTCAGAAGCCATATTTAAAACTGGTATCTTTCATGACCTTGAGAAAGGCACAAGCCTTACAACTGATTTACATTACTAAGAGGTCATACTGTTAGTTAGAAAGCCATTCTTTCCCCCCACTCACCCCTTTCTTTCTGGGGCGCCTGTTAGCTCAGTTGATTAGAGCCTGATGCTGGTAGCACCAATGTTGCCGGTTCAATCCCCGCTGGGGCCACTTTGAATTGCGCCCTCCTTAAAAAAAAACATAGAAAGCCATTCTTAATTCAACTAAAGACTGTGCCAGTAACTTGCCAGGCATGTAAGTTACTGACCTAATTTGACTTAAAAAATATGTAGTTATCTCTTATAAAAAGTAGCAGCAACCTTTTTCTATCAGTGCAAAGCTCTGTTATATAGAGACAGTGGATGTTGCTTGAGAATAGTTACTATTTTCAAGATGAGTCCAACAGCTGTTCAAGTTCTATACTCTGTGAGTCTCCCTCAACTGGTGTGCATCTGATTTTTTTTTTTTTAATTTATTGGGGTGACAATTGTTAGTAAAATTACATAGATTTCAGGTGTACAATTCTGTATGACATCATCTATAAATCCCATTGTGTGTTCACCACCCCTGATTTTTTTACTACTTTCCCCATAAGCTCCAGACACCGTGGCCCTGTTACTTATAATTAGGAGAGGGAGGAGAATCAGGCTGCAAGTGTCATTTTAAACCTATTTAAGATGACATTGGAAATAATACTTCAAAGCGAGCATGAGATATTAATTCATCTCATAAAACAGGGAAACTTTTGGATCCCCACAGTGTCCACAACACAGGTTTGACCCTTGATTTCTAGAAGCTTCCTTTTTAAAGTGAGGGACCGGTAGAAGGAATAGCCACTGGAGATTAATTGCTATAGGAGAAAGGCAAGTGCTTTGGCATTCTGTTAAAACTTCAGCATTTGTAGTTTGATTTTATTTTGTTTGAGTTACAACTTTTTTTGTTTTCTTTTGGCGAGGGCCAGGAACTGTTGGTAACACTTTACATTCATATTAATGAGTTTGTAGGAAGTTAGGGAGAGATGAGAGTGAAGAACAGAGTCTTAGAAAAATGAATTCAATAAGATGAGTACGAAAAAGTGAGGGGACAATATGCAGTGCAAAGACTTTTTTTGGAGAAGTTGTAGGAGGTTATAATGAGAAAAGGTGTGGGCCTCAGCTGACACTTTTCTAGAAGGAATTATGATGATATTGCTGGGAAAGCTTGATCTACACAAATTACCAAGTAAGCTGGATACGGGATGTTTGTGTCTAGAGGTTCTTTAAAGATAGACAAGGATAGAACTGTAAAAAATGTTCTAAGGTCTGCCAAGACCGGGATAACAGAAACCTACAGTCTCTTCTGTGGTTAATAGTGTCTGCATTTATTTAAAAAGGTGAATTTCCATCAGGCTTCACATGTTGGTAGAGAAGAATGGCAAATTACTATTTGGTTTTTCAGCGTTGCCTGTGGGGGCTTTCTCACGGGCACGCCACAGATCAAATTGTTGATTCCTGGTAAAATACCTGTGTTTGCTTATTTTTGAGCTAATGCTAAGATTAAATCTATTTTTCATTTTGTCCCTTGATAAATCATCCTAACTGGCTTCATTGAGAAATACCACATTGCATTGCTAAAGCATCATAATGAAATCAGCAGGATCCAGGAACTCTTTTCAGGTGTCAGAACTGACATTTTAATCAAAACATTTCACTCATTTCCCTGAGGGTACTGGGTCAGCCAAGCATAAGAGAGCATCTTCACAGACATAGCAGCTACTCTCAAATGTGTCATTTATTCCCGGTGCCTCAGTGCCAACCCTTCCCTTCATTCTTATGCTCATGTCTCATGAAAATGTAGTTTGAAGTTCAAATTTGCACCTGAGTCACTGATAGTCTTGTTTTTAAAACAGGTGGTTTGCATTACTTTGGCTGTATTAACATACCTGTCACTTCTAAAGCTACAGGAAGTTGTAGTAGATCTAACATGTAACCGACAGCTCGTGCCCATTGCTAAGTGTTGGGTGGATGCCTATTAAATTCTGTATTCTATATTGTTCCTTTTCTCTTCTAATAGAAGATGTATGTTTGCAGAAAGACTCCAGTGGCAGTAACACTTCAGTTGGTACTAAAATTTTCTGTGAGCCTGTATGAAATGAAATGCACATCCCTGGCTACAAACCTCATTTTATAACCAAATGAAATGGCTGGCACAGGTGTGGTAGCTTCCTCACTGAATTTCTGCTCCTGTTAAAAAGTGTTGGGGAAAATACAGATCATGGAATGATGATGGAAGCCAGTCTCAGAATTTATAACTAGACAGAGCCATGTTTCATTCCCTAAGATGAAATCAGATCGTGGCTACCATACCGATTTTGAAATGATAAAATGCCATGCCAATGTATTAGGAGGTCAATATCCTAATTATGCCTATTTGCTGAGGATTCTGGTCTGGTCTCACTGGACACTGACCTCTTTCTCTTTACAGAATGAACATCATAAATGTTAGGGCTTCCAAGGACACTTGTAGGATTGCTAATGGATCTACTTCCCTTAAGTATTCAGGAGACAGCTGAGCTGAATGCCAACATTTAAACTTTAGGAAAGAATAAATACACTTGGGAGAACTATGAATTCATTGTATTTAAACTAGATTGTATACGATTACATTGCTTAATTTCCTAAGGTATAGTTTTAAGCTTTTCTTGAGAATCTCAAGCTTCTATTTTTCATAATGTCTGTGTCTCTGGGTAAATGATTTTCTTTTTTAGGTAAACTCATAGCAAGATCTGTATCAAGTTCCTACTTTTTAAATGCTGTGCCTTTTGCAGGTCTGCTTCTCAAACCTTAGTGTCCATAGAAATTATCAGGGTATATTATTTAAAATGCAGATTGTGACTCAGTGTGTCTGGGGAATAGATGTTGCATTTCTAACATACAAGTGATGCAGACACTGCCGATCCATTTTGGGAGACATTGTCTAGGTGATTTCTTCTATTTTATATTTTCTTAGCCTGAATCTAAAGAGCTTCTGAGCAGAAAAGACTTGAAATATTCCAAAATGGAACCAAGATCCTAAGGTTTTTGTTTTTTTGCTGATTTTACTTTTTTAAAAATGAAATAACCATAAACACCTTAATCCTTTTTTTATTTTTTAAATTCCTATAGAGGATTATTTACCTTATGCGATACATTACCACTGAGAAGAATGCTAGAAATAAATACAAATGCCTTAAAGCTGTACTACAATTACATCATGACGTTTTAAAAATTCTTTATATTATAATCATGACTACATCAGGTTGCAAGCAATAAAAATGTAGAGCATATCTTTTTATTGTCTTGAAGGTCACAGTACATACTTCAAGTTAAATGATCAAATATATGGAATGTACTATGAACGCACACACGTTCACCAATATGTTCTTTCCCTCACAAACATAAAAACATCCTCTATAAATATTTTAATATGGCTTAATGCTCCTTCAACGTACTAATTTGTGATTTTGTGATATTTGGGGCATAACTAAGAAGCCAGGCAGGGTCATTCCAGGTACTCTGCTTTTAATCTAACTGCAACATTGTGAAACATTATTTTCCTCTCCTCTGCAAAGAGTTTTGGTTGAGATGTGGCACACCTGCCCTGTCATGGGTGTGTTAACTTTATAAAGTTTAGATAAATGTTCATTGTTTTGGAAAACAGGGCTATTCTCCCAAAAGGAAGTTTTAAATTGTCACCATTAATATATATATTTCATATATTGTCAGAGAATATAAGTATGAAAACAGGGTGATTCCAACAGAATGGAAGACTTTTTAAATGTGCTAGACTACCTGACTTCTTGCAGGGATTCACGAAGAACCTTGACTTTGTACTACCTTGCTTGGGATCTCAAGGAAAGAAGCAACACACTGTGGCTTCACTTCTCCTTCAGTGGAGCTGTGTTGTCTAGCATGATGCAGGAACAGTACTGACCTGGGACTTGCAATGCAAGGGATGCAGATGGAGCATCTGTAAGATTATCTGAAAAAACCTGAACGTTCCTTTGCAAATTGATGTATACTACATATTCATATACAAACCACTTATCAAGGACGAAATACAGAGGGTGCCAAAAAAAATGTATACACATGTTAAGAAAGGAAAAATCTGTATTAAAATTGTAATACAATGAATGATGCCAGCATTCATTTGATTAACGCCGTCTTTTGAGCGAGCGCCATACTACACATTGCTACCATAATTCAATTCAACTCCAAAAAGTAATACACAGTAATACATCTCTTAAACTGTGTACATTTTTTTGGTACCCCCAGGATTTGCAAGTATTCAGTTTCTTTTATCCCACTGTGTTACTTTTTATGTCTTTGCGGTCCTGTGGACCATGTACTCTAAGAGTTAACATATCAGAATATAGTGAGATGGATAGTCTTCTCATTACTCAGGTCAATGAAATCTCACCTGACATGATTTTCCTAAGTCTCGTTAATTTTGACTCTGAGCCCCACTCACTAGAATAGGTAGAGGAGTATGGATTATCTCTCCCTTTTCAAGGTCCTATAGGTATTCTAGGCACATAGAGGTGCCTGCCTGTACATTAGGAGTAGAGCCTGTCACAAGCATTGGTGGTTGTTATTATTGACATCAGACCTTCTGCTACATGTTTTCATGGATCCTTGCTTCCACTTTTGGCAGGCACTGAAATGCCTCTCAGAGTGGTCTTCCCAGTGACCCCGTGTCACACCAGAGTGACCCCACTGTGCTCAAAGTGACAGAGCTTAGAGTCCAGATCCATGGCCGTCCTGTTGTTACCATGCCACGCACAAGGAGCATGGCTTTCCAACACTGATAGAAACTTAAGAAAATCTAAATCCATCTGAGTTTTAGGAACGGTGGCCCTCTTTCCTCTAGTCTTGTCCGTCCAATGCAGCAATCTCAATCCCCTCACCTCAAGGACCTCCCAGAGGATTAAGCCCCTTCAAAGGAAGTGGCTGTCAACACCAAGTGTGAATAATTCCTTGGAACGAAGCTTAGAACTCAAACTTCCTAGTATTTCTAAATGTTGGATGAGAGGTAGGGTGTTGGATATGTGTGTAGAAAAACATTATCTATTTAATCTCTTGAGAATCTTCATCAGCAGCAAGAACAATGTAGAAATTAGCATGAAAATATGTTATCTTCCCTAGTAGCCATTCTTGAATTCCACAGTGATCAGACTCTCCAGGAAGGAGGCAGAGTATATTTATGAAAAATCATGGTCTCCAGAGGCAAAACATTACTCACTAGTGTGTTCTTGGGCAAGTTTCTTCTCTCTGCCTTCTTTTTCTCATCTAAGACAGGTTGTGAAAATTGACTGAGTTGACATACGTGAAGCACTGATATGACTGATGCATAGTAAGCACTCAATAAATATTACTTCTTGTTATTAAAATATTTCAGATGTCAACATAAGACATTTATTTCTTAAACATAGTCTTTATATGAGCCAAAATATTCTTTTTGGGTGGTCTGTGCATGGAGGTAATTTTCAAATTTTTTCATGTTGGAGACAAGGAATTTCTATCCTGAATTTCCATGTTGAGCAAATTAATGGATCCTTTTTTCAGCTGGAGAGAAACAAATGGTAGGATGGTACTTCCATTGTCTTTTCTGATGCTCTTGCGCACAGTTCATTCCTGTGCTGCCCTGACAGCTGTTCTGTTTAACTCTTGTCACATGGAGTCGAATCATGTCCTTGTAAGACTGGGACCTGTGTCTTACTCACTTTTTAGAAAATAGGTGAAAAAAAAAAGAAAATAGGTGCTTTGCCTGGAATCTGGCATAGTAGTGAGATCTCAGAGAATTTTAGATGAACAAAAAGACGACATAAATATGTATAATTATCTTTCTTCTTGAATATTACTTCCTTTTTTGCCTCAATAAAGAGTTTTAAAAAATGATTTTATGCTCCCTTTCTTGTATATAATAAATACCTCTGATTATTTCTATCCATAACTATCTAGAATTTTCCTTGCTTTCAACGCATAGAAACTTTCTAACACTTTTGGATTGATCTAATTAATCCTTTGTTTTGATCAGTTATGGAGTATCAAATATTAGTTTTTATAACTGGTACTGCTGTTGGCCTATAGCCACCTGCTACCCTTAAATATATCTTTTCTGAATCAAATATTCCCCTAGCATTAGCCCTCAGGTTATGATTGAACATGAGTTTCGGTTTGCTATTAGTTTTGGAATGTTTTTGAGTATCCACCCAAGATTTTTAAAGTTCTAAGTATAATGAAATAATTTCCCAATGGGCTTTTTATAAGAGATAATTTTAAAATAAGGAAAGTGTTTCAGAAGACACACCTATGTCTCAGCTCTTATCTTGTATTTTCTATGTAGTAGGGGAATATGTTAGGAAGACACTATAGTTCCTCGTCGAGTAAAAGGTCATGTAGTTTATGAAGTTGCCAAATGATTTCATGAGTACAGTTAATCCTTTTCCTCTCTCTTTACATTTTACCAGATTTCTATTTTTTTGGCTTGTATGTATGTATTTGTGTACTTTAGGTCTGATGAACACAGTGAATAACGCTGACCTATGATATTTTGATAACATCAATTGATCATTGAGTGGGTTTTCACATTTATTCAATAAGATGAACAGAGTTAGATTCTAGTAGTAGATTTGTCAGCAATGTTTTCATGAGATAATAAAAGCAAGTTCCTGTCAAAATGAAGAGTACATCACCAGTACTAATAGAGAAACAATCTGTATGTTCTCTCTCTCTTTTTAAGACCTATTAGTGATGGATCCTACTCATTTAGTTCTTTACATATATGTCTTATACTTGAGCTTCTTTATCTTAAAATACTTTTCCACATATACACTTTAACACATTAATGGTCTACCAAGTGAAGGAAAATCTTCATTTCAAAAACTTTTTAAAATCTGAGTGATATGCAGCCTTCTTTTCATATGCTAAGTAAATTCTCTTTGCCCAAAATCATATACCACTTTTATATTGAAAAGGTATGATTAATAGCTAATGAAATTAAATTTAAAAACAGGTTAAATTCTTAAAGAAAAGTATACTATTTAAGTTTTTATGTCAAAGAGAATATCTCTGCTACTTTAAAAGTTTAAGCATTAATGTGAAAACATTTCTAATATGTTATTTTAGTATATTTTCGTATTTTAAAATGTTCTTAAAAAGAAAAATTATGTGACATAGGGATTGAAATGACTAATTACTTAGCTGAGGTATAGTAGGAAGGTTTTTGTAAATTTTACTGAGTCTTTAGACGCACTCTTCCATTCTCACTTCTCCCTTGACACATCAGTATAATTTTTAATGAAATATTTTGGATAAAATTCTAGACAAAATGATTTGAACTTATGTAGAAGGGTAATCCAAATCTCCAGATGCAAAATGAAATGACAATTTTGAAATTTTAACTTTGGAAAAGAAATGTTAAAGAAATATAACCCAGTGCTTATTACAGCCAGGCTGTATTATTATCGTCATCAATAAATGCTGAGCATCTCCTATGTACTTGGTACTCACTCAGGGCCTTGAAGAAGTACAAAAGAAATACACATAATACCTATGGTAGATAATTTCATTGAGTGCCTACTTCCTATGAAGGGGGAAGTGTTGTTTCATGGTTAGAGCAAGGACTTTGGAGCTGGCTTGCTCGTGTTCAAATCTCCCTTCCACTACTTATTAACCATGTGACTTTGGGAAAATTACTTATCTTTCCTAGGTCTCAATTTCTTCAGCAGTTAAATGGGGGTAATAATTATACCTTCTTCACGGGTTATTTTTTTTATGAAGATTAAATGAGATCATGAAGTGCTTAGAAAAGTGCTTGATATATAATGTACACAATATTAAGTGTTCAATAAAAATGCTAAGCAGAGTTCTTAGGACTTTATATTTCATTTATTCACTTCAGTAACACTATGAGATATGTGCTATTTTAATTTTAATTTTACAGATATAGAAATTTATTTAAAGACATCAAGTAAATCATTCAAAATCACATAGCTGTTATGTTTTAGGGCTAGAACTTAAATGTACCTCACTCTCATGTCTACTTATACAGCAGCTTTGAGCTAGTTATGGTCTAGCTGGAAAGACGAAATGGGTCTAAATAGCTCTTTGGAAAACCAACCCAAGAGAGTATATACTTAGTAATTTTGTGTTTAGACTATACAGTGCTTTTGAAAAATGTTGGCAATAAGCCTCCAAGAAGAGTTTACAGCTTGAATAGGTTTTATAACCTTGAATGGGTTTTATAACTTAAGTAGACTTTTAATATGTAGAATGGATATGGGACATTTCAATTTGGGGGAAAAATCATAAAAAAAGGCTTTAAAAATGTGATTGACATAGTATGTCTAATACATATGACTTAGGGAACTTGGCTATTTTTTAATGGCTTATCCTGGTGAATAAATGTCAGGTAGCCAGGATAATGCCTTACTTTCATGCAGTGGTTCTAAACTGTGGGTCAGTTTTGCCCCTGGACATGTGTGGCAATATCTGGAGACATTTCCAGTTGTCATAATTGGGGGATCCTAGTGGATAGAGACCACGGACAGTGCCCTGGAGTAAAGAATTATTCTGTCCAAACGTCAGTAATGTCAAGGCTGAGAACTCCTGTTTTAATGAAAAAGTAGAGTTATTCTTGCATAGAGTGGAATGCAATCCAGCTACATAGTGAAGTCCACATAGGTAAAATTAATAACATAAGAAATATGTTTTATAATACTACATAAGAACTTCTGGAAAATTACTCTTCCTCTCCAACCTAAACAGAGTCCAAGAAACATCACTAGATTATAGACCTTTAAAACATTCCAAGCGTAGATGCTGATAACCAAAGGTATTTTTGTTTTCTTCCAAAAAGGTATCATAGAGATTTGAGGAAAAGGGCAATGCAGGCAACAACAAAAAATTCAGTTCTGTTTTAGATCTCCATTTAGCTTTCTTTGTTTTGTTTTGCATGTGTCTTTGTCTGTTTTCTCATGAGTATCAACGTTTTGTACAATAAGTCATTTTTACTGCATGCTGGATGGTAGCCCACCTCATTAATATACTAAGTCAATTGTTAGTACAAAATGTACTCAGTCAATTGCGAGTAGATGATATTGGGCTTTCTTCCTGATATCCATTTGGCTGATGGTACATTCTGATAGTTTCATGTCCTTTTGCAAAAGGAAACATGTGACCCGAGAAAGCACTAATATAGATCTGAGACTGTGAGAAAATGGAAAACGAAAAATAGAGTTCAAATTGGAGACTCTGCCTGATAAAGGGATTTCAAAATAGTGTTAATAAAATTGCTTTGTTATTTCAAATGAGAAAGGTATGCTGTGATTATTTGGGTTCCAAGACAATGCTGCCGGTGTTGGAAGGGCTTTGCTCGTCTCTCTTCAGTGTACACAGAATCACTGCCAAAGTCTGCTTTACTAAACCACACTGAATTCTTCACTAACTTTTCCAGCTTCTGAATTTACAGCAATGTGCAGGGACTGTCCTTCAGCATCTGTAGCCAAAACAATTCCAATTTTTGAGCCTGTTCTGGAAGGAGCAGGGGCTGCTACTTATAAACAAGTGCCCTGGTACTCTACCCACTTCCTTAGACTTATTAAGGGAAGAAGCTGGGATTAGAGGATTTATTTACTTATTTATTTATTCATTCATCCATTCATTTATTTTGCATTTATTATTTGGAAATAAAGGTTAAATACAAATGCACTTGGAAGAAATGACTGACATTGATTTATATTAAAATATAAATCAATGGGGCGGGACAAAGCCCCAGGAAGGTTGAAACGTACTACCTAAGAGTAAAAAGGAGTCAGGGAGGGGAGATTTTTGTGTCTATAGTACTTCTACAGTACTGCTCAGGGCTAGTCCATCATCTATTATTTCAGTAATATTTATTATGTTCCTATAATGTTTCAGACTTTGTGCTGGACTCTTGGACACAGTAGTGAATAGGAAAGATGTGTCTCCTGCCATCATAGAGTTTGCAGTGTAATAGAGGCAAAAATAAGTAAGAGTTATTAGTGTTGGTACAGTGTTTTCCCGAAAATAAGACCGGGTCATATATTGATTTTTGCCCCAAAAGACACATTAGGGCTTATGTTCAGGGGATGTCATGCTGAAAAATCATGCTAGGGCTTATTTTCCGGTTAGGTCTTATTTTCGGGGAAACACGGTATATATGAAAGAGCAAGGAATTTGGCTTCAGAAAGACTAGGTGAAAACCCTGTCTCCAAATGATCTTATTCAACTTGCTAAATACCTCTGAGTCTCAGTTTCTACATCTATGTGATGGAAATAATAATACCTATATCAACAAGTTAAAGCTTTATGTAGAATTAATTTCATTTCATGCAGATGTAGATAGATGAACTCTCTAGCAAACTGGATTTATAGTGGCCAACTTTACCCGATAGGAAAACAGAACAACTAGTTGACTAGGGATGTATAAACTGGATAAAGAAAACAGCGATAACATCTCATCCCACTCATCCTTTAATTGTACAGCCGTTGGACCCTTATCTTGGATATTCTTAGAACAAGGACAAGGACTTGAAGAACATTTAGTTATTTAGTTATCAGCTGAACCGTCAAACGAAAACAGAACAATATGCACAAGTAAAGGGAAGCAATGTTCTCTTAGAACAAATGCTTCTGACTTCAGTGTAACTTTGTGGAATGTTTGAAATGTGTGGATTTCCGAGATGCTTCGTGGCCTAAATGTTGAGTGAGAGTGATGTTCTAGTGCATCGTGGGGGAGGATCACTGACCGAAAGGAAACCCAGGGTCCAGTGGTGGGAGCCACTGTAGGCCTTTCTCACGTGTTGAGGCCTGCCCTTCAAAGGCACTGAAGGCCAAAAATGTGTTTGAGAAAGACAATTGTGCGGGCACGATGGAAAGGGGCTTGATTGGAAGAAAAGAAGCAACTGTGAGATCATGTTAATAGTCCAGGTGAGAGGTGATAGTTAGTTGAACGGGGACATTGGTAATTTGAAAGGAATTGAGGAGCCAGAGGTGAGAGGCATGTGAGAGGTAAAACAGGCAATACTTGGAGACAGATTGACTCTTGGAGCTATGAGGAAAAGAGAATGACTCTTGTGTTTCTACCTCTGACAGCTAGAAATGATGGTCCCACCAAGTAAAACAGGAACTTTCCTGTCAGGAAAAATATCCAAGTTTTTTCTTTAGGTGTTTGGTTTGTCTTGCTTCCCTTTTCTTTTGTTGTGCATTTAGGGAAAGGAAGATGGAAAGAAAATAAATTTGTACATGTTGAGAGTGAGGTATTTTCAAGGTATTTACTAGGTACATATATGAGACATTTTTTAAGGCATTCAAGAGCAGATTGAAGGTCTCAGAGTAGAGTTCAGAGAAGAGCATATGGATGAATACTTTTTCTTCCAAGATGTGAGGGAAGAAGTTAAGTATGAATAAATAAATGTTTAAATTATAAATACATTTTTCAAGTTGTAAGGTACATGGAAGGGAAATTGAAAGAGTACATCCAATTCTCTCCTTTCGTTCTCTCAGTGAAGGGGGGATGAGTTGTGTCCTCAGATGAGGAATAGTGACTAAGATGGGTGACTTGAGAAAAGCAGTAAATGTTAGAGCAGCCGTGTGAAGAATGAAATAAAAAAGAATAGGGACTAATACGTATTTGAACAAGTTAATAACTAAATGGTCATTGGACTGTGCTCAAGTAACTAATCGCAGAGTTTTCATTTCCCCTAGGAGTGATTTAGAAAACACAGATTAAATTAATTTTTAGAAATGTCTGAAGGATTGAAAAGCTACTAAGTCAACTGAGATTTGAGGGAGCAAGATCTCAGGGAGGAGAGATGCCATTGAAGTAAGCCCAATATTTTGCAGGTCTGTCCCCGCTCTATGCACTGGCAAGTTTAGGTTTGGGAGGCGAGAGGAATGTGGGAAGTAGCCAAGTAGTGAAAAGGCAGAAAATTTTGGCAACCTCAGAGGAGCTGGGGACATAAAAACTGGGTTTCAGGACCAAGTCAGTTAGAATTTGAGGGGCAAGCTCCCTAAGAGTAAGGGAAGCTTGGAGAAGCCTGAAGGTAAGTGCCTTCACCAGGTGAAGCCCAATTTTTAATCTGTGCAGAGCAGTAGGCTAAGAAGCAAACACAAAATACCTGAAAAACAAAGCAGAGATATTGGCAGTCTCATAGTACTAAGACAAAAAATAAAAAATTAAAAGAATTAAAAAGTGTATATCAGAACTGCCAAATGAAACAGTCCTAGTGAGCACCCTGAGATCTCAATTGAGAAGCTTCGAACGGGAGTGAATGAGAGCTAGACTGAAACTTACAAAGACATTAGTCAGTTCAATTTCTGATTCAATTGAATCAGATTCAATTGAATCTGATTCAATTGAAGCGATCCATCCTTCTCTCAACTGCCTGCCAGAAAATAAGGCAGGTCTTCTAGTGAGTAGATGTACCTTCCTCACAAGTTTTCATAAAAAAAAGTCTGGCATTCCATTCAGAATTGCCAAGTATACCAAAAACCAAGATCTAAAAAAATAAATAGATCCACAGCTGTTGAATATGGACTTTGAAATAACTAAGATCGATATGTTCAAGAACTAGATGGCAAGATGGAGGGTTTTACCAGGGAACCAGATGTATAGAAAAGAATCAAACAGAAAATTTAGAACTAAAAACACAGTAAATGAAATTTAAAACTCAGCACAGTAGTAGTTTGAACACACGTATAAAGAGGGAATTAGTGAACTGAATAGAACAGTAGAAAATATCCAGACTGAAACACAGAGAACCAAATGAAAATAAAATGTAGAATAAAAGCATAAGGAAGGAAGGAAGGAAGGAAGGAAGGAAGGAAGGAAGGAAGGAAGGAAGGAAGGAAGGAAGGAAGGAAGGGAAGAAGAAGCGAAGAAGAAGGGAAGAAGAAGGGAAGAAGAAGGGAAGAAAGGAAGAAAGGAAGAAACGAAGAAAGGAAGAAAGAAAAGGAAGAAAACATTGGGGGGAAAAAAGGAAAAATAATATTTGAAGATATAAGGCTGAGAATTTTTTGTAACTGATAAAATATATTCAGCTATATACATAGATGTGCCATGAACCCAAGGACAAATATAAAGAATACTTACCTTATACATGTTGTGGTATAACTGCTGAAAACTAAAGACAAAAAACATCCTAAAAGCATGGTGGGGGGGACCACATTTAGAAAAGCCAAAAACTGAGAGTTGGATTCCTTAACAAAACTTGGCTTTGAAGTGCTAAAATAATTAACTGCTAAAATAATCCTGCAGCAGGTGAACAAAGTTAGAGGACTTACACTACCTGGTATCAAGATTTATCATAAAACTATGATAATTAAAATAGTGTGGTATTGGTGCAAGCTTAATTAATAGACTAATGGACTAGTAGACTAAATGGAAGGTCCAGAAATAACTTGCATTTATATGACCACTTGATTAATGCAAAGTTTATATTACAATGCAAGGGTTAAAAGCAGTATTTCCAGTAATGCTGGAGTCTATTGGTTATACATATGGAAAAAAAAAAGAAGTTTAACACAAACCTCATAGTATACACAGAAATTAATTCTATATGGGATTTAGATCTAAAGGGAAAAGGTAAAGCAAATGAGATTTTTGAAGATAGTTTTTTTAAAAAACTATCTGATAAGCTAAAATTTTCTTAAACAAATGACAAAAAGCATGAATCATAAGGAAGCAAATGGGTACATTGGACTATATTAAAGTTAGGCTTTTCTTTTTATCAAAAGACATCGTTAAAGTAATAAAAAGATAAATCCCAGATTGGGAAAATATATTTGCAATATAAGTGTGTCTGTCAAAGGACTCATATCCAGGATATGTAAAGTACTCTATACATCAATATAAAAAAGACAACCAATAGGGAAAAAAAAGGACAAAAGACTTGAATATGGCTTTCACTCAAGGGAATGTCCAACTGACCATTAAAAACGTATGAAGTACTGAACCTTATATAATCATCAGGATGTGTGAAATAAGTTACACAGTCATCGGATGTCTAAAATTACAAGACTGACAATATTACATGTTGGGAAAGATGTGCTGCCCTGTGACTATTAACCTCAGGGTATTTGATGGCATAACAATTCCATGTCCAAGCAATCCCATTCTTAAGAATTTCACAACAGAGACATACATATGTGATCACCAAAAGCCACGTGTAAGAATGTTCATAGCAGCACCATTGATAATGGCCCAAACTGGAAACAATGCAAATGTTTATTAGTAGTGGAATAGACAAACATTGTATGGAATATACACACCTGAAGCAGTTTGCATCAATAATAGTGAATATTCTATTCTACACATGTTAATGTGGATGAATCTCACAAATTTAATCATGAGCAAAAGAAGCCAGACCCAGGAGTATATGTTGATTCTATTTATATAAAGATGAAAAACAGGTAAAAATAGTCTATGGTGATAGAAGGGTAGTGATCACCCTTTTGGAGGCAGGTGACAGAGGCTTCTGGGTTGCTGGTAATATTCTGTATTTTGACCTGGGTGGTGGTATGAAGGGAGAGTTCAGTTTATGAACATTTTTTAAAAAACTGTAGTTACAGTCTTCCAACTTCTCTGCATGTATCTTACCTTTCAAGACAAATTTTACAAAAAAAAAGAACTAAACTATTCTTGAAAGCCATACATTTATAGTAGGGCTAACCATCACTTTCCTAGGATGTATACCAGCGATTCAGCCAGTGTCGTACAGGAATAGTGCAAAGGTTGGCAATCATAAAAACTCTTACGTTTAAAAGCTTTAAGTTCTCCATGTAATTACCATTATCACTGAATCATAAATATTTCAAAGGAGTGACCACATTTGAGAATAGTATTCAGAGGCATTTCTTTCAAAAAACGATTCCTTAAGGTTTGGTCTTACTATGGCTTTCTTACTTTGGTGGTAACTAAAGCAGAACGCTTGAATATCAGCCCATCTCCTTAAACAGACTGCCAACTAACACACCCACATGAACTTTATTTTTGGACTTGTTTTCATGTGGCTACTTGCAAATGTACCTAATGGTTAGAGAGAAGCAGAAATGAATTACTGGATTGTGCTTAGTAAAAATCTACGAGCAGAATAACTCCATGACAGAAGACCAGTAAGCATGTTGACTTTTCAATATCAGAATGGTTCTGTTTTTCTGTGGGTGTTATTATACCATTGTTCTTTCATCGAATCTAATTATATACTTTAAATCCCATTTTTCACACGTGTGTACGTGAGAATCACCTGATCGAGTTGTTAAAAATGCATTTCCAAACCCATGCTGAAGCCTCTGACTGAAGCTGCAAGGTGTCTACATTTTTAACACTCCAGCTGATTTTGTGAAAATATTTTAGTGACTACATTTTGAAAAGCACTGCTTTAAGTTCACCATCAGTGGATCATAGCTATTCAGAATCTGATATTTTGACTGTGAATTTGGGGGGATTTTTACTTTGGGGATTTTTTTGCTGCTTGTCACAAGAATTGTAACAGGTTACGGGTCATCTTTACTTGAAGAAAAGGCTTTAAGTTGCTACAGAGTGAAGTGGATATGAGAAAGCAACTGGTGAATATGTAAAATAGAAGCTGGAGTTTAGAAGCTACCATCAGGTCCTAATCATATAACATATTGCTCAAAGTCAAAATGACAGATGGACCTGTTATCAATTGAGGCAGACACTCCTTAAACTCCTGAAGCTGATGAGCCATTTTACAATCCTGGCATTCTGAAGCTATTTCTGGTGCGTGGAGTTTCATGTCATCTTTATGGGAGGAACAAAAATCTGAAACCCACACCCCCGACATTTTTTGTTTTGTTAAGATTTAGGTAAAAGGATGAGATGTAAGAAAGTCTTTGCCCATACATTTCATCTTTGTTTTACCACCTTTGGCTCAAGCTCATCAACACCCAACTACCCAGAGGCATTAATTCACAAAGCCATAAGTACACAGGAGGAAAAAAATCATTTATTTTCCTACATTTGACCTTTTTTTCTCTCACTTGATTTCCAGGAACTTCTCTAAAGCATTGGGCTAAATTTTGCTGTCCAATTGGACAGCTTTCCCTTTTCAAAGCTTTCATGTGTTACCATGCCAATGAAGATTATAGATTATGTAGAGAAAGTGAGCTGAGATGTGCAATGATCGTAATCCAACTTTAAACTAGCCTCTTAAGACTTCTTTTCATCCCGCACTGTCTGTCACAGCTACAAATGTTTCTTAGAGTGCAAAGATTAGCAATGATGCAGAATTGCAATATCAAAGTTTGCCACTGTCAGTGGTTTTCCACCGCCCAAGATCCTTTGACGTCTTGGCGTTGAATTCTCTTGCTAATGAAGCAAGAGGAGAAAGCTAGAAAAACTATCACTCTTGACAAAAATTTTAGAATATTGACTTTATTTAAAAGTAAAAATGATAAGAATCCAAAGTGACAGCTTTGAAATGAATTTCAATTAAAAAAAAAAGGTCTGTTGACGTTTTGACCTAGAAATGTAGCGTTGGCATCTCGTTGTATGGTATTTTCTGGATCATTTTGTCAGAGTTGTAATTTGTTAAAGCGTGTGACCTAATGAGAGTCCAAGTTAGCTGAGAAGATAGTTATATCCCTGATTGACTTGTGCCACTTCAATTTGTGCTTTCTTTTCTTTTCTGGTTCCTCCCATGGAACTTCACTTTCTGCTTCCTCTTTCTTGTTTGGCCCAAGAAAATCTCTCCACTTCTTGCATAATTCAAATGAAGATAAAGCATCTAAAGGCGATTCCCCCACCTACAGTTTGGCTTTATTTGTGTTTAATAATCTGGGTGACTGAGTCACTGGCTTAGTGTATCTGCGTGTCTCTCATTTACCTCTTGTCTCTAAAATTAGGCTATTAGCATTTGACTCATCCATAACTCAAATCTACAGTTCTGTGTTTGGCTCCGTCTCAAAGCCAAACTGCTCCTTGATGGGCAGTGCCTAGTGTATAACAGGCGCTCAAATATTTGTTGACTGAATGATGTTTACCATCTTTATGCCGCCCCTTCCCACACACTTTTAGTTTTCTAATTTTTTTTCTTGGGTATGTTTTCTCTAATATTTTGGGGAAAACATATGGAGCATTAGCCCCATGAGAAAGAACCATGGGCTACATTTTTTATACATTTAAGGTAAAGTGCCAATTGAATATTCTTAAAATTACATATTGATTTCTACTCAAAAAGAGGAATAATATTTTTCTTTATAATCTTCTACAACCTGCTATTCTAAACATGTAGTTTTACTTTTGGTTTGCGACCCTGAGCACTGGCAACATGGCAGAAACATGGTTAAGGAGAAGGAACGATCATCTCTTTTGGTTGAGGAGTTGGGTAGAGTCCTCTTATTGCATTTTCGTCTCTTCTTTGGTTGATTCCCCTTGCTGTCCTTCCTACCCAGTCTTTTTGTTTCCTAATTTCTTTCATTGTCCTCTTGAGAGATCCTGGAGTCCTCCTTTGTCCAAGGGAGATATGTTTCAAGACCTCCAGTGGATGCCTAAAACCATGGATTATACTCAACCCTACATATACTGTTTTTTCCTATACATACACAGCTTTTCAGTTAAAGGAAGCACTTTAGGGCGTCTCTTGGCATATCCGAATTGCCACCATCACTATTGCACATTGGGGTCATTATTAAGTAAAATTAGGGTTCCTTGAACTCAAGCACGGCAATACCATTACAATCAATCTGATAACCAAGGTGGCTGCTATGTGTCTCGTGGGCAGGCAGCATCTACGTTGTGGAGACTCTGGACAAAAAAGTGATTTACATCCTGGGCGTGATGGAGTGGGACACTGTGAGATTTCATTACGCTACTCAGAATGGTGTGTGATTTAAAACTTATGAGTTATTTCTGGAATTTTCCATTTACAATTTTTGGACCACAGTTGACCACAGGTAACTGAAATTGTAGAAAGTAAAACTACAGGTAAAGGATACTACTATCTAATCACTAAGTTTGAAATTGCAATATATAAATATATACAACCAATGCATTGTATACCTTACACTTCCACAATTTTATATGTCAATTATATCTCAATAAAAATACATACAATTGCAAAACTATTTCCTTTCTTCCAAATAGGATATCAAAAGTGTGAACAGAAGATGGCCTAAGTCAATGTCAGCTAGAATATTTGTTTTAAAATGCAGATTTCTAGGCACACTACAGATCTATTGATTTGGGGTCTTAGGGGATGAGAGTCAGATGTCTGTGCTAACCATCACCTAGGCGTTTACATTACACTCCCACTTTTGAGACTCAGTTTTCCTTGACCAATGATGCATAAGCTCCAAGGGAGAAAATTAAATACATTCCCAAATGCTTATACCTCATTTTTAGATCTTCCCATTTAACAGTGAACAAGCACACTTAAAAAAAAAAATCTGATGAACACATATAAGAAGTAAGCAGTGTTTAAAAATTATGTGAAGGGCATTGATTACATTATTTGATAACCATAACTACAGTTAAAGGACAACATATATTTATTTTAAACTTTTGGGAAAAGAATCATTTCAGAATTATTATTTTTGCTTTTCTTTTGTTTTCAGTATTTGTATCTTTTTGTGTGGACCTCTGCCCCACTTTCTCTCTCTCTCTCTCTCTCTCATTCTCTTTCCCTACTCCTGTCCCTTCGCTCCCTTTCTCTTCTACAAAACTCTAAGTCCAGATCCCCTTTCCATAGCCATCCATACCTCATGATCTCATCTTTAGCTCTTTGGAGCATGATGTCATTAAAAGAATGATTATTGCAGTCAGATCTTGCTCTGATACTTACTAGCTGTGTGATATTGGACAGATTGCTTAACATCTCTCAGTTTCTGTTGACTCAACACCTGTAGTGCTCTAGTGAGATTTAATTGAGACTAATTTGTGTAAAATGCTTAACAGAGGTCCTAGCAGTCGTTATTCAATTATTGGGTTTTGTGGTTATGAATTATAATGGCCACCTGGGAAAGGATGTATTAAAGGGAAAAGTTGAGTCCTTAAGTTAGGAGACCTTAAATATTGTGATGGTTGCTAGGTTATGAAGATATAAAGATAAGCAAGACTTGGTACCCTGCCCTCAAGTTGTTGACAGTCTTGTGGGAAAAGACAAATCGATTATAATTTCATCCATAAAATACACTGTGCACTATGATATAAGATGATGAAGGATTCAGTGGAACCACGAAAGAGAGAGTGATAAATACTTTCGCTGCTTATGGTCAATTGCCTTCTTGTTAAGTGTATATAGAGAGGGAGGAAATTTAAGTAGTTCCTGTATTTGCAGTTGTTACTTTTTATTCAAAATGGCATACATATCATATCCTGACTCAAGTAGACCTTTCTAGAAAAAGCTGTCACTTCCTTGAGACACCTACTTCCATTTGATTGAATACCACCATAATAAATACAGAAATATATGTTGACTACTAATGTAAATGCGACCTCTTAGAGTTGTTCAGTGCACAACCTGTACTACCACACAAGGCAGCAAACAATATTTATAACTGCAAACAATATGTATCTCACACCAACTTTCATTATTTTTTTTTTGCAAATAAAGTAATTAGATCATTTTTGTAATGTGGACAAGCATCATGGTTCTGAACCCATAATATTGTCACCATCATAGTCCTGGGGTGAGGGTTATGCTGCAATTAGCTGGGTGAAATTGCTATCATTGTCTAGTAGTTGGACTGAGATGTTCACTTCAGTGAACATGGTGGACAGAGGATTCTGAATAAATCACCTACTAAATGATTCCCTCTCATATTAAGACTGGTATTAAGATCAGGGACATAATATATAAAAAGTATATAACCTACCATGGTCCTCTATTATACGTATACTATCTTGTCTCAGATATTTTGAATATGTTACTGCAGATTCATGGAAAATAATCCGACAACACATACTAATAAAAACAAATTAGGAACTATGAATCACATTTGCCTCCTTCCCACTTGTGTTTAATGTCTATAGTTGACACTCCAGACCCCTACGTGGAACTCTTCATCTCCTCAACCCCTGACAGCAGGAAGAGAACAAGACACTTCAATAATGACATCAACCCAGTGTGGAATGAGACCTTTGAATTTATTTTGGATCCTAATCAGGAAAATGTTTTGGAGGTAAGTGAATCCTTTGGGGACTGTTGGACGGTCATCATTTGAGGTTGATGCTTCAGTTTGTCGCCGTACCTCCTTCTTTCTCCTCAGTAGTGGACTCCAGCCAGGCAGCAGAGTAGACCAGTTTTCAGATGGTTCACATCAAATTATGTGGGTGTCCAGTGGTCAATGCAGGACTTAGGTAGGGCTGGGAAGACTCTTTTATCCTCCCCATAGGCTTTGGAGAAAACATATATTCTGTTATAAAAAGGAGGATTCAAGGTACAACAGAATAAAAGTATTTTCAATTGTCTTTAAAATAAGTTAAAATTAATCTTTGCCAAAAGAGTTGCATGGATGTTCTACATTAACTTCTTTCACATATTCCAAAATAGCATTTCCCTTGAGAGGGGCTAAACTTCCATTTTATTATTATTTTTTTATTAAATTCATTAGGGATGATATTGGTTAGTAAAATTATACAGGTTTCAAGTGTATAATTCTCTAATACATCATCTACATATTGCATTGTGTGTTCAAATTTCCATTTTTGAACACATAATAATGAGTATGTCAATTAGGAAAGTGAAAAAATTAACTATTACTTTAGTTGAAAATATAGCATTCAGAAAGAAAAAACAAAATATTTTTATTGAGTGAATATTGAGGCTCTCAAATGACTGTTACATATCATTTGAGAACTTTAATTTTTTAAAATGTGGTGGAGATTTTAGATATAATTTACAAAGACCCAAGGGAAAATTTATACTTGTGCCCTATTTTTTACTTTCTGTAGATCACATTGATGGATGCCAATTATGTTATGGATGAAACTCTGGGGACAGCAACATTTCCCATATCTTCTATGAAAGTGGGAGAGAAGAAAGAGGTTCCTTTTATCTTCAACCAAGTAAGTAATACAACAGATTTTTTTTCAACTTTATATCATGTAAAATCTATTTATTCTGGAAAATTGAGTTTGACACTTGGAAATTTTATTTTTTTATGTATTTATGCTTTTATTTATGAGAATTTTGTTTTTTAAAGAGAAAATTTTGTTTTCCCTTTTACTTCTTGTCGTAATCTTTTATTATTCTGATGTCTACAAGCTATGGTTGAGGTATTACACCAAATACAGCAGAGGCATTAATCTCTTTTGCTCTTCCAAATCCTAACACTGGGATTAAGCCATGGCTCTGAACCTCCCTGCCAAATATTTAGGTGGATAAAGGGAGATATAAAAATCTGAGAAAAATGGTACAGGGAGAGAGAATATGTGAATGAACTCAAACTGTTAGGATATCCAAGCTATTCCAAAATTACATGTTTAGTAATAAATTAAGCCTGTGGGGAGGGGAATTTCTGTCTCAAATAATTAGGGCCAAAGC
The DNA here is from genome assembly GCF_004115265.2 of Rhinolophus ferrumequinum. Taxonomy (NCBI): domain Eukaryota; kingdom Metazoa; phylum Chordata; class Mammalia; order Chiroptera; family Rhinolophidae; genus Rhinolophus; species Rhinolophus ferrumequinum. Next base: position 17,492,368 of record NC_046305.1, read on the forward strand.
AGTAATAGGTCAGCAAGAATGGTCTTGAGGTTATTGTTTCATTTAGATTTATATTAGGTTTGCTACATTTCAGAAATTTCAGTAATTTATTCAGGAATAATAAAACCCTAGAAAAATTATTTATACAGACTCACCTCATTGGATTTTGAATTTTGTAAGAACTTTTAAGTAGTTCACAGTGAGAAATGTAAACAACTGGAGGGCTGGTATGCAAAAAGCTTAAATATATTCATTTCTTCCTGTGGGAGGAGTTCTTTATTTTGTTTAACCTTTGAATAAGTATACCTCCACTCACCCGAACCTACCTAATTCTTAACTCTCACATCCTTTCCTGACCGTTACCATCCCAGATAACCTCTTCCTCTTTTGAACACCCATAATAATTATCTGTGGTGTTCACTGGGATTCAATTATTTAAATTGTTCAATTTTTCATTTCTCAGCCTTTGTCACCATGACTCAGTAGTTCAAGAACCCAGCATACTGATTATATATGCTTAAGTACAGAGTGAATGCACAGCTTATATTATTGACTGAATGCATGCCTATTGAGAAACTAACTTAAGCCCAAAAGCCTACCTGACCAATTCATGCATTCAGAGTGACCCACATGCCTTGAGGTCCTCAGTTCCCTGCTGGTCTCTTCAACCATCTAGGAAACATGTCGTCTATATGTCTTCTATCAGTGCCAAGAGATACACTTCCCACATTTCTATGGCCCCCTTTTAAAGTTATTTCATGCATTCTTTTTGCAAAAGTTTATTGACGTCTAGTAGGTATCAGCCATTGTGTTTTTTTTTTTTTGCAAGGACAATAAGGTACAGGATGTTCTTCCCTCTGTTATCTTCACCTGGGATGGAGATGAGGTAAGGGTTGGAAGGGGAAGTAGACGTAGGGAGATACATCCATGTTATGAAAAGAAACCACCGTACAGTGAGATAAGTGTCAGTGAGGTATGTACACAGCTCAGTGGGAAGACAGAATAAAGACAGTGTTGTGAGAGGAGACCAGGGATGGTGCTGTATTAGTAGGTGATTTTGAACAGGTTGAACAGTGAACATAGTAAACAGTGAACACTAAAGCACTTTGGGGATTAAATCCCAACTCTCTGCCCCTTATGATCTGTTTCAGCTTGGGAAAATCACTTAGTTCCTCCATGCTTCAATTTACTCATCTGTAAAGTGGAGATAATATTTCACAGGAGAATCATGATTTCCATATATAATATACATACAAGTATAATATGAGGTGTGATTAAACAGTACAGTGAATGTTTAAATAAAAAAAGTTATTACAGTAAAAGACACATTAATCCCTCTCAAAAGATTCCCCCACATTTCGAATTCACTTATCCCATCGTTTTTGCCACTTTCTGAAGCAGTTCTGGAAGTCCTCTTTTGTGAGTATCTTTAGTTGCACTGTCATGGCTGCCTCGATGTCCTGAATCAATTCAAAACATTTATCTTTCATAGTCATTTTAACTTTGGGGAAGAGCCAGAAGTCCTGTAGTGCCAGATCCAGTGAATAAGGTGGATGAGGACACACTGTAATGTTTTTATTTGACAGAAATTGCCATATTCCAGAAGCGATGTGTGACATGGAGTGTTGTCATTATGGAGGATGAAACCTTTCTATGCACATCGTTTCTTAAACACTCTCGTAAGCATTCACTGTGTTTTTTGTTCACACCTCCTAGTGTGTATTACCTACAAATATATTTAAAGAATACATATTTAGTTATAATTTCATACAATTTATTACATAAAATATAGATTATATGTTACATATTTATTAAGTATACCATTTATTTTATATTAAATATCCAATGATAGCGATTATAGAAATATATATGACTATTGTATACACATAGATGTATGCATACATACGTGTAGTGCTTACAACCGTTCCTGGTAGATATTAAACATAGTATAAATGTTGTTTTTGTTGTTGCCGTTATTATACCTTGAGAAAAGAGGAGAACTTCAGCAGGCAGAGAAGCAGTTATGAGCATTCTAGGCAGAAGACACTGCAAAAGCATGGAGTCTTGAAAGAAGAAAGCAAGTTAGGGCGTGCTGAGTTGCAGGGCTTGGCAGGTACATGTTGTGAGTGGTGGGGTAGTTTAGAGGTGGTCAAAGCCTACCATTCACAGATCTTATTTATGATGTGTTGCTAGGATCAGTTTTCAATAAACATTTGTTGAGGGCTTAATAAACAGGGATTAGCCTTTCCAAAGAATAATGTTTTTTGCTTCCCTTCAAATGAGACAAAGACAGATTGTAAGAGAAGATATTGTAAGAGAAAACATGAATTTCCTCTCCTGTCATTTCCTATGGTTAGGTGTGTAACCCCAGGCTTTCTACATTCCTACATTTAAAGTAGCTTACGTCATTATTTTCCTTAGTGTGCCTGAGAAAACAGTAAGCCAGCTTTTTTTTCCCCCGTTCCTCTTCAGCTCTCAAGAGCCCTTTGCAGTTTCCATCTGAATGGCAGTTCTTTGAGGTCATGTCTTGTGATGCTAGTGGGGAGAAAGCTGAATGTGTGGTGGCTGGTTGGAGAGCCCCATCCTTCCCCGGATCATGTGTTGTGCCCTGTGCAAGCCATCCAGCCTCTCCTCATCTCTGAATCTCCATCTTGCAGAGGAGGATGGTCGTCTTTCTACAATGGTCACAGAGGGTGTAAGAGAGAACAGGTTGTGAGGGTATCATGGGGGAGAAGGGGAGAAGAGATTTTTAAACAGTTGTTGACGGTTATGACAATCTGGTCTAGTAAAAAGCACTTGGATTTGGCAAAGGGAGCACACATGCTTCAAACCAAGACATTATTAGCAAAAATTCCTTCAAAATTTTGTCATCCACAAGTTAATACTGGGTCAGCGCGGAGTGATTTCTGTGGTAGGAACCAGTTCCTGAAAGAATAAGAGCCTCCAAATGGAGATTCCCAGATGCTCAAGGGCCTGCTCTGCCCATTCATGGTAGGAACTGGACACTGGGAGACCAAGACTCTCATTTTGTCTCTGTCACTAACTTCCCTCTGGGATGTCTGAGTTGTTATTCTTTCTCTCTGAGTCTTATGTTTTACAATTCTATAATGAATTTGTAGAATTCTTCCATTGACATATTTGTAAAATCCTTTCTAATTTATGTAATTCTGTGACCTAGGAAGACTACTTTACTTTTCATTTAAACGTTTTCACTCCGAAGTGTTCAATTCTTCCCATTTTATAGATATGGAAACAAATTCATCAAATTAATTAATTAAACAAATTAATCATAAAAATATTATATGATTTTAAAATACGGACCTGTCAATGGGTTATTTTTTTATATGAGAATTTGAGCTTTTATTATGCAGCTAAAACTTGGCTAAATACTATGAAGCTACAAAAAGTTTCATTTTCAAGGAATTAATTATCTGTTTGGTAAGGAGTAGACATATATAAACAGATAGTAAATACAGAAGTTGCCAAAACATTGTATACATACACATTTTAAGAAAGGAAAAAAAAAACTGTTAAAATTGTAATACTAAATATATACTGATAACAAAAGATGGATACAAGTCATGCGTATGTATATTTTTTGGCACCCCCCCCACCCCAGTATAATGAGCAGTATCATGAGACATCTATTTGTTGATTTACTTACTTAGGAGTTAGCATTAAATACTTGTAATTTTCCAAACAGTTTTCTAGGTGATGGGCAAGTAGCCGGGGACATGATAGATACCCTCGTTCTCCGGGAACTTACATTTTAATGGAGAAGGTAAATAGGCAACAGAAAGCAAAAGGATAACCCACACATCAGCCAGTGATAAATACTATGAAGAAAATGAAATAGAGGGCTACAATAGAGAACAGTTGGTGGACAACTAAAGTTTATATAGTCAGGAAAGGGAGTCTAAAACATTTACATTTCCACCAAATTTAATTATAACAATGTTTGAGCATATAATATGTTGAAAAATGTGTACATTGAATACCCATATAACTGCTACCTAGATTCTACAGTTAACGTTGTACCATATTTGCTTTGCCACATATGTCTCTATCTATCCATCCATCCATCAACCCATCTTACTTTTGGGATGCATTTAAAAACAAATTGCAGACAACAATATGCTTCACTCCTAAACAATTCAGCCTATTAACTAGAGTTCAGTATTTACACATTATAATTTTAAATGCCAAATAAATAGTGTAAATAATATGTGCAATGAGAGTTATAAGAAGGAATTATTCATTCATTTATTTATTCATTCATTCATCTCATAAATAACTATTGAGTACCTACTGTGTAGGCACTGCCTATTGAGCTATGAACAAACAAACCAGAATTCCTGCCTTCATGGAACTTTTGTTCTGCTTAGTAAGATAGACAAGAAGCGAGATAAATAAGTAAAAAGTACTTGTGTTAGATAATGATAGCGATAAGTGCCAAATAAACCAGGGAAGGAAGAGAGGAGGGTATATATACGAGTATGTGTGTGTGAAGGGGGCTGCAAGTTCAGTTTAAAAGCTATGGCTAAGAAGACCATTTCTAATGATGTCTGAGGGCAGAAGATTCTCTGAGTAGACAGGTCCTGAAGGAAAAGTTTGCTTGGCATGTTCAGTAGCAGTAAAGAGTAGTGTATAGGCGGAACATAAAGAATTGTAAGGAGAATGGTAAGAGATGAGGGCAGAGAGGCCAAAGGGGATGGGGGCAGTGGACCATTGTGGGTCACAATGAATATCAATGGCTTAGGCTTGGCCTTAAAGGAAGGATGTGGTTGGATCACTAACGGGGTTGGAAGGCCATTCTGGTGAAGAGAACAGCCTGGACCTTTGCTTATAGTCATGGGACCAGACAGGACTAGTGTGTTCAGGAAACAGTGTCTAGACCAGTGCGACAGGAGCAGAGCATTCGTGCCTGAAGGAAGAACAGGTACATTGAGAACAGACATTAGCAGAGCTCAAATTCAACATGTTGGAATTTGGATGTTATCTTACTGACAATCATGATTCATGGAAGGTTTTGGTCCAAGTAATGGGGAATTTAGAGTAAACAGCATTTGGCTTTTTCCTCAGACATGTTAGTAAGCAAAAAGTGGGTAAAACAATTCAGGGAGTGTTTAATAGTGAAAACAAAAAAGTTGATGCAGCTTTAGCAGACTACTTCTGTGGAAAGTGGTGAGTCTGAGGAGTGAGTAATGGGTGACTTGAGAAAAATAAGTGTAGCAACAGTGCTAATATGTCACTAAGAGTGAATGGAATGATTTCTTAGTGGCAGTAGGGATCAGCTGAAGTTAGAAAGCAGAAACTTACAGTGGATCCAGCTCTTCCTGAGACTATGATTTATTACTCAACCCCCCCTTTTTTTTTTTTGAGGAGAATAGCAATTTTAGGGCTGGCTTCACAGTTTTCGTTTTCCAGCTAGCATGTATAAAATCAAGTTAGGTTGTGTTTGTTGGAGTCATAAGTTTAGAAAGCACATATGTATATATGTATGTATGTGTGTGTGTGTGTGTGTGTGTGTGTGTGTGTATATATATAAATACAATATATATATAAAACCTTTGTGGTTATGGCCACATGAGTTAATACATGGAAAGTTTAAGAACAGTGCCCAGTAAGCACTAAATAAATATTAGATAGATAATCTCATAATTGTAACTGGCCATATTTAACTACTTGTCATGTGCTTCAGGAAACCGACAAATGACTATTAAACTTACTTATTTGTTTGAACTCACTGACCAAAATCAGCTTACTTACATATATTCAGGGCCTATAGATTTAGTGATCATTTGTTTCAAAACAGTTCAAAAATGCTTTAGTCACCCATTACTGAATATAATCAAGTGTGGCTTTGGGTTACAGTATCCTTTTTTAAAATGGAAAGATACAGTATCTTCAGAATTTAGTGTGTTTCGTGTAGACAAAGTAGTCCACTTCAAGAGAACCATGAAAATGTTAAGGTTTTGAAGTAGGACAGAGACATATTATACTTCTTTATTCTCTGTATGAAATTTGTTTTGGCCAATACTTGGAGGAAGATAACCCTAAGTTTCCACTACAGTGTTTTAATTTGCCATCTTTACTTAGAAGTTAGTGGTATTGTTTTAAAAATAGCCAAGTCTCATGGCTTCTGTGGTATCTAATTTTGGCTGATTGCTTTCTTTGATTATTACTTATTCATGATTGCCACTTGAAAATGAATGAAGTAGTTCCAGAGAAGACACAGTGGCAAAGCTTAAAAAAATGTGAGTTCAGGATGTTATGATAGTGTTAGGATAATTTCATTGGAAAACTAGTATGTGTGAAGACAAAAACTACAATTCACCTCAGTGAATGAGGCAAAGCAGGGTTTGGAGGGAAAACAAGAGAATGGTGTAATTTTGTGAGAAATTTAGGAGATCTTTGGCTAAGATGTGAATGCCATCAGACTTAGTGCAGAGCAGAATTCAAACACAGGTTAAACAATTCCTGGCTTAAAGAGAGACTGTATTTTTATTTGGGGATACTAGCAATGGAAACTTAAGTGGGTCTTTTCTGACACTTGTGCAACTTGTGAGTTTTAAATTAGAAGGCATTTTAGAATGCACTCGTGTCTTTAGGGTCCTCTACTTGAGCTAAATTCCTTCAGGGAGTAGAACACCTTCAGTTTATTTACCGTTGCATACCCAGCCCGACACACACCCAGGCACTTGAGTCATTTTTAGATGAATAGATAATGCACTTTTGGGAAATACAGAAAATCTGAGAAGTGCTCAGACAGTTGTAATAAAAGTGCATGAAGCTTAAAAAAGAGAAGAAGTAGAGAGTCTGAGAGATTCCCATTGGAGTACAAGAGTATTTTGGTTTGGTGGTAGTGCTCTAGGAAATCTGATTACACAGCTCTTTCAGAATTTCTAATGTCCACCTGAGGAAAAGGGACCTTAAATTAAGGACAGAGAGATCAACATTAAGTGTTAGGAGGAAAACTCTGAGATACAATGGACATGGCTGTAGGGGAAATCTTTTTAATCTTTCATATCTTTTAATACTGTCTCGGATATTTTGGGGGGCACAATTATTCTGAATTCTTGGTTGATGGATTAGATGATTCCTGGTAGTAAATGCTAATTTTATTTTATTAAGGAATCATCTATGTTAACTAGACTTAACTATGGTGATCATTTTGCAATATATTCAAATATCGAGTCATGATGTTATATACCCGCAATTAATATAACATTATATGTCAATAATATCTCAATAATAAATACTAAATAAATGTTAGCTTTTACTGTTATCAAAAAGGAGAAAATCATATATTTAACAAATGATTTTAGCAGTGTCTCATTCAATTTTAAACATGCGAAATTTATTTCAGTGTGACCTAGCTTGCATTGATGGGGTCGTCATTTCTGTCTGTACTTGAATTGCCTCCTTGTTAGCTCCACATCTGGTTCCTTTTTCATAGGATGGAGTTATAGTGTGCGGAAATGGGATTCTTAGTAAAAATGACCCTTTTTTAAAATATAATTTTAGTTTTTATCTTGCACAGGTCAGGTAAATACAGATAAAGCAGAAACTATTATATAATTCTCTTGAAAGATGTAAGTGATTATTGAGTCAACATGATGATTAGTTGCTCTTTGTTTCTACCAAAAAAAAATAAAAAGAAAAATAGTCAATGGACTTAGGAGGCGTCAGAATTCAAAGTGATGTTGTATTGAAAGTAAAGGTTGTAAATATCGGAGTATATTAGTAAGAGAAAGCATGGCATATCTGAAGAGCTCTTTAATAACAGTATAGATTCTCAAGTTTTAAAATTATTTGACAGTGTGCATCTTTTTTTTTATTAAAGTTTATTTTGTAATAATAATTTTAAAGGACCTCTTTAATATTAGGCACTATGCTTGTTGCTTTATCTCTATTATTTCAAAATGACCCTAGAAAGTTCGCAAATGAATTAGTAGGTTAGATACTTTTTAAGTTATTTTAAAGTCTGAAATGGCTCTTTTTTTTTTTAAATAGTTTCTCTCCTCTACTTCTCCCTGTCCCCCAACTAAACACCTCCCATTGTAAGCATCTAAAATTGCTTTCCACGGTGGAATTCAAAGAAGAGAATGTTGTTTCCCAAAAGAATGTACATTGGGTACAGCCTACTTCCTACATTTATAATTCCTAGAAGAGGTGGAATTCTCTTCATTCGGTCTGGTTTCTAACTAAATTTTATGGGTTAGGGAGCGCCCCCCGTGATTTAATCACCTTTTCTTCTTACTGCCTTGGTAATGCAACCAGGAAGACTTCCTGCAGAGATGCATTTTACAGTGTGTGGGTCGGAGTTTACAATAATTGTTTAATGCCTCACAGGAAGTACATATTTTTGTGGCTATTTTATCTGAATGACATGTTCCAGGTAAAAGGTGCGGAGAGATTGTGAATATGACTCGTCATAGCGTGTCTGAACACGTGTCTGAATCTACATACATCACATGCTCGAGTTTACAATTTCCTCTTGAGTGTGGACGATCCACTTGGGCGCCGTGTAGAAGGGCAGATACCAACTCACGTGACCAGAATCTTGGCCACACATTCTGCAATGCTCCAAATGGCAGAAAAAAATCCCGTGTCTTCTCTTCTCTCACCCTGCCTTCATTTAAAGAGTCTTATCAGTCTGTCTAGGAATATGAATAGTCAACAGATGTTGTGGATGGATGTAGAAGGGACATTCTTATGGAAAAGACAAATAGGACTGGAAACATAGCACGGCTGATTTTGCTTTTATTTATTAAGTTGTCAGGATAAGTAGATATTAGACATATTCAGGCATTGAGTAATTTAATATATAAATGCCTTAGGGACCTGCCAGTTGGGAAGTAAGCTTTCTCCTGAACACTGGCGTGAAGTGGCACACTAGAATAGGAAGCCCATTCCAGCTTTGAATCTTTCCACTTATTAGAAAAATCCACATTGGGTTGTAATATTGGTTTTTTCTTTTTCTTTTTTTTTTTTTTTTATTTCCATTTTGCCATGGTGCTTTTGCTATCTGGAGATAAAAATAGTAAATTTAGTCTTATTTTAATCTCAGCTTTCCTGTATTTTTTTGAAAAGCAAACATAAAAAAGGACCATGTTTTTTTACCCATGTTTTGTTTTTCTCACTAAATATCCAAAGTAATCTCATTCAATATAAAATTTTTTCCCAAGCCCTCTTTGGGAAAGACTCCATTTGAAATTTGGAAATGGGGACTAGACATAACGTACTCTGGGATGTGGGCTATCTATTCTTAGAATAGATAGCAATTGCATTAATTGCTCAGAAGCCAATCACTTTTTTGACTTATAACTGATTCATCTGGGCATGTTAAAAAATAAATCAGTACCATTTGTACTGTGACTCTTGATTATTTATTAACTTCAAAGTAATATTTATATGCTGTTTTGATGAACAAAGGGTCATAGAATTCCATACATGAGAAATTCTGTCTGGGTTGGACTAGCCCATGATTTTATCTCAAGTAGAAATGAGATGTTCTTGATAAGAAAAGATTGCCTGATGTGCTCCCTGTCATGTACACATTTACTTAACAAATATTTATTGATGACACGTTTTATGCTAGATACTGTGCAATGAACTACCGTGTTTCCCCCAAAATAAGACCTAGCCGGACAATCAGCTCTAATGCTTCTTTTGGAGCAAAAATTAATATAAGACCCGGTCTTATTTTACTATAAGACCGGGTCTTATATAAGACCGGGTATAATATAATATAATATAATATAATATAATATAATATAATATAATATAATATAATATCTGGTCTAATATAATATGATAGATATAATATAATATAATACTGGGTCTTATATTAATTTTTGCTCCAAAAGATGCATTAGAGCTGATTGTCCAGCTAGGTCTTATTTTCTGGAAAACACGGTAGCAATAGACACCTATTTAAGAGAGAGTTTAGAGTTTAATGGGAGAGGCAAATTTTTGTACAGATGATTTCAATACCTTTTTCTTACTCATAAAATTCAGTGCTGAGAATTATCCATGAACTTATTTTAACCTTTTGAAAAGCTCCTTCTGGTTTGTTTTTTTCCATTCCCTGAAACCAAAAAGAAAACAAAGCCAATTATCTATAGCATTTTATGTTGGTTCCAAAAATATCCTCTCCAGGTTTTAAGAGGCATTTCCTAGTTCTGTTCTATTATATTTGAAGGTATAGAACAGGTTCACTGTAACTATATTCTTATGGTAACCGATATAATAAAAACAATAGCAGCATCTTACAATTGTGCAGCAACCTTCAAAATGTTTTCTCATTTGGTTCTCATTAACAACCTAAAGTTACATTATTCATTACTAATGACAGGGAGAGTATTGAGAAGTTCTTCCTTCCTTTTCTGTTTTCTTCTCTTTAAATTAAAGTTTATTGGGGCGACAATTGTTAGTAAAGTTACATAGATTTCAGGGGTAAAATTCTGTAATACATTATCTATGTCTCACATTGTGTGTTCACCACCCAGAGTCAGTTCTCCTTCCATCACCATATATTACAGAAGTTCTTTCTATGCAGCTGATTCATGTCTTGGGAAGACACCTTTTAATATCCCTTCTGCTTTGTGAATATTAGTCACTCTCTTTTCTATTAACCCAGAATTGGCCCGTTGGCAGAATGAGGTCCTCCCATAAGTTTGGTTGGCTCAGATAGTGTGGAAACAATAAAAACCTGAGCCCCACATCACATTTGCAGATGTTTCTTGAGTTGATCATAGTTGACTGGTCCCTGGGTCCCACTGCCCACCTTGTATAAGTGTTCTGTCTCCAATTACTACAGCCCACATATGTCACAGATGCACACGTTTGAATTTTCACCCAGGCTTTCTTTAACCTCCCAGACACTTTAGCCTCTGATAGTAAGGCCCAGGGATAGCTACTGAATAATAGACACACATCTTTATAGGGTTTAGATCTCAGGCAATTTTTGTTTTGTGACTAATAATTGTGGAACTGAACTACTTCATTTCCGGGAAAGGAAAACACAACCATGCAGACACAATTCTAATATGTGCTAAAGGGATGTATTAAGTAATCATATCATAATAAATAGCAAAAAAAAATTATTGAAATATACCTTTTTTAAATTTATTGAAATTTAAGGTCTTCATGGACCTATGTTACTCTTATTTTTAGGGTTTTTTTTTTTAGGTTGAATATAATCTGGAACTCAAAACTTATTTTGATTTTGTTTGCATTGTGTACAACACGCATTCCTTTCTGACCTAATCTGTCTGTTTTAGGTCACTGAAATGATTCTGGAAATGTCCCTTGAGGTTTGGTAAGTGCATTTATTTCAGTGTATGGAAAATATTGTGAGTGTTCCATTGACTTATTTTAATTGTTAAACATTATACTTTTAATATATGAAATAATTCTATCAGCTTTGAATATAAAAATGTATTAAATGCATTTTGCTTTTCTTTAGCTCTCTCCTAACTACAACATTAAAAAATAAATCTAATATTCTTTGCTTAATTTTCCTGTAGTTTGCTGGTTAAATAATAGATGTCAGCATAAGGCCTTTTAGAAAGCCCTCCCACCCCCATTTTGTATTTATTTCCATAAATACAAACCATAAATGACTAGGGTTATTTAAGCCTATTTTCTACTGCTATTTTAGATAAATATTCAAAAACATGAAAGTGAACTTAGACAGGAAACCATAAAGCCGAAAAACTGAAAATTTAGACTGATTTTGTTCATAGTGGATAGCAGGACTACAAATCGTACAGTTCCATGAAGGCGCTTGTTCTTTCAAAGTGCCCTCCAGAAATGAAAGGTGGAAAATCATTGATTAATTTTCAAATGCTGAATCGTAGGGGAGTCAGGCCTGATCACTGATCTAACGCAGAGTTCAATAGATCCCACCTCCCTCAACCTCTCTGTGTCTCTGACTTTCCCTGTTGAAGTGGGTTTTACCAAAATTACTAGCTCATATTTTATTTACACAAATGCCACATAAATTAGTGTTACATTCTCCTATCTTGTGATTTGACATTGGGTTTTGACATTTCTTTCTCTTATGTTGATCACTGGAGCATGTTGATTCAACTTAGTAAATTATTGGCATAAATAACCACAGTCCCTCAATATATGTCAGGAAGAATCAAAGGACAGTCCAAATTACTATGTTGCATTATTTTGCATTATGTTGTCTCTTACTGAAAGTGGTTTATTTTGGCATGAGATTAGGAATATTTTTGTTATTTAACTATGAAAATAATGCTATTTGTTTTCATGGGAAATGGTCTTCACTGATGTAATTAGGACCATATTGTGTAAAAGAAATGGTCTTTAACAACAGTAAAAAAAAGTTATCAAAAACTGTAGGAAAAAAGTCACTAAATGCCGTATATCCCCGAAAATAAGACCTAACCAGAAAATAAGTCCTAGCATGATTTTTCAGCATGACATCCCCTGAACAATGCGTCTTTTTGAGCAACAATTGATAAGACCCGATCTTATTTTAGGAAAAACACGGTAACACACAAATGTCCAGAAGCATTTCACTATATATTTATAATGACACTTAATCAAACTCTATTTTTATATGCTAACTTATATCTTTACTCTATAATGAAAATGTTTTATTTAAAAGAAAAATCCAATTTTCCATGGAATGTCTTCCATTATACCCAAAATAAGTGGAAAAAAAAGAAAATTAACTGGTCAAAGACAATACATAAGAAATAAATGAAACACACTTCTGTTACCATATTGATGAAATTATTCAGCATTTAAAAATTTTTCTTCCAGATATTTTTGTATTGCTATCTTTTAAACATCTATGTTCATTGCTCTGTTTGTAGATTCTGTAAAAATCATGCTTCTTGTGGTTAATGTAAGATAATGATCCAGGATAGTATATTACGGGAAATAGGAGTCCCAGAATGAGAAGTTCTGAATTTAAATCTATTATTTGCTAATTATGTTAATGATTGAATGATCTCTAATCACTTTGTTACTCATTTGTAAAATAAGAAAAGAATATTTTACAAGCATATCTATTGTGATAATTTATGAGATGTTCTTTCTAAAGAGCACATATTAAAGGAAACTCTTGTACATACATACTGTGCTCATGGTGGTATTGTTTGTAATAGTTGAAAATAAGCTGGAAGCAACCTCAGTGTTCATGGATAAACAAATTATGCTGTGTTCATATATTGAAAATACTCTGCAATAGTAAAAATGTTTGAATCAGTTCGATTTATATAAACAGAGATGAATCTCAAAAACAAAATGATCAATGGAAAAACAAATTGCAGGATACATGTAGTTGATAGCATTTATACAAAAATTGTAAACCTGCAAAATGACCCTATATGTTTGTAGGGGCATAAATATATGCTGTATAATTATAAAAAAAACTAAATTGAAATAATAAAGAGCAAATGTAAGGTAGTAGTCATCTCTGAGGAGCAGAAAAGAAAATAAATTGAAGGGGATACACAGAGACAACTGTGTAGGTGAGGTTTTTATTTCTTAGACTGGTTAGAAGATACGCAGCTTAATGTATTATTATAAATAATAATAATGGAAGCGTTTGCCCAAAAACTTGACTTTAAAAATGCTAATTCACTCTTATTCTTTCTCCCTTTCTTACATAATCTTCTTAATAATCAAATTTAATAACTGTGTAATCCAATGATTTGATATACTATAATTTAATGACCATTTCCTTATTGTATGATGGTACAGTTAAATGATCTTTTCAAAATTTACAGTTACTTCCCTTAAGGTAGATATCCAGAAATAGAATTACTAGAGCAATGGAAATGCACATTTTAATTACTTTTGGTGCTCATTGCCTAATCACTTTTCAAAAGTGTTTTGCAAATTTATATTTCCAAAATGAATGTAGGAGTGTTATTTTCCCTGTTCCAGTACTCTAAATAAATATTTAAAATATCTTTTAACATTGTTAATTTACTAATAACTGTATTTTAAAAATTTGCTGGTGAAATTAATTATTTATTCTATTTTATTAACTATTCTTCTATAAATTGTTAATCATTGACCAGTGTGAGTTATCTGTATTTGTCCTTTGCGAAGTAGTAATTAAAATATTGCTTATTGTAATGATCAAATATCATTACTGTTTGTTTGCTTATTTGTTTTTCCTAAAACATCTCATATTCCTTGTCTTCTGAAAACATGGCTTGGAACATGCAGCTTTAAGACAGCTATCATGTTATACTCTTGTTTCAGGTTCCCTCCTAGGAAATGGCTTGAAGGAAGCAGTGAGCATATGTCAGGGTAGCTACTGGGGACTTGCAGGGACTGGATGATATATAACAAGGCTACTGGGGACCTTGGCTTATGATTGTCTGTTTTATGTACAGTTCATCCCCAGACCTTCGATTTAGTATGGCTCTGTGTGATGAGGAGAAAATTTTCAGACACCGGAGAAAAGAAAACATAAAGGAAAACATGAAGAAACTCCTGGGTCCAAAGAACAGTGAAGGCTTGTGTTCTACACGTGATGTGAGTTGGAAATTTTTCAAATGTTACTGTAATTTAATAATAATTTTGTTTGTACTTTCTCCCAAATTTCACCCAAATATGAAAACATTGAGATTGAGCATTATGTTTTCATCTTGTTAAGATAATGTAAGGTAAGTGTTTCATAAGTGGAAACTCTTTGCGGGAGGTCATCACAAATGCTGCCCATATTTGGAAATATTTATCAGATATAGTTTTAAAAAGAGGTATAGACCTCTTATGCACAGACAAGACCTTCATTTCATTAGTAGGAAAAATTTAGTATCAGATACAAAAGGATCATTGAATTTATTTTTAACATAGACTAAGATTAAACTACTGTGGAATTACCATTACTGAACAAGAAGAAAATGTTATAAGTCTTATTAATGATAGCATAATTAACCAAAATAGGTAGATGTGAATAGGGGAGATAAAAGGAAATGTTCCCAATTCTTAATATTTAATAGCAGGAAGTTAAAAGATATCATCCGAAACTGACCAAGTAGCTAAAAATAATGACCTCCACATTTTAATGTTTTTTAGAATACTAATTATCGAGAGATCTTAAAATTAAATATTTTTGTGAACAAATACTGAAAATACAATCCTTAAATTGTACTTTAATTTCTTTTTCTTTCCTTAAATTCCAGTAAAATAAATAGCATTTATTATTCAATAAATACAATTGAATTATATAATCCAGTTTTGGGCTATTATACGAATATAATCCAGTTTTATATAATCCAGTTTTGGGCTATTTATTCATTCACTATCCCTTCACTGATCTATCTATTATCTATCTATCTATCTATCTATCTATCTATCTATCAATCATCCATTCATTCGTCTATCTTTCTATCTGAAATCTACAAAAAATTGTTTCTATAGTTAATAATATTTATTGCATAATTGAAAATTTCCAATAGAGTAGATCTTAAAAGTCCTTATCACAAGAAAAATATTTTTATAACTATGTATGGGGATGAATGTTAACTAGATTTGTTGTTGTGATCAATTCACAATATATACAAATATTGAATCATTATGCTATATACCTGAAATTAAAACCGTGTTTCCCCAAAAATAAGACCTAGACGGACAATCAAATCTAATGTGTCTTTTGGAGCAAAAATTAATATTATAGTAAAATAAGACTGGGTCCTATATAATATAATATAATATAATATAATATAATATAATATAATGTAATATAATGTAATATAATGTAATATAAGGCTGGGTAATATAACATAATATAATACCAGGTTGTATATTAATTTTTGCTCCAAAAGACGCATTAGAGTTGATTGTCCGGGTAGGTCTTATTTTCGGGGAAACACTATAATTTCTTATTTCATATAATGTTATATGTCAATTATATTTTAGTTAATTTTTTTTAAATTACTGCAATGATACTCATCGAATCATAATGATGAAATTCCTTCTTAGTGGCATATCAAGTAATTTTTAAATTATTTCTTTGAGCTTTTCTGTTAGTTGAATATTCTAAATGAAAATAATGTAATTTTAGAAAGATAATATTTTCATTAAGTGCATAAGTGAAAAGTACACACACACACACACACACACACACACACACTCACTCACACTCCCATATATACCCACAGACTCAGGATTCAAGATTATTATAAATTAAGTGCAAAATACAATGGGTAATGACGCATAAATTCTGAGTAAGGTAGCCAGATGGACACCCCGTCCCACATGTGACTGCAGGTATCCAAATGTGATTTTAGGTGGGCATAGGGGTGGAAAGGCGATCTCTGGGGCTGGAATGGCTGTTGTTAGGGGAGCAGACTCTAAGATTGGATGCTGCTTTTGGAGAATTTTTGCTAACAGGAAGCTAGGAGGAGAAGCAAAACCTCCGTTTAAGTTTCTATTTAAAAAAAAAGACAGACTTCTCTTCAATCCTGTGTCTTGCTGTCACCACATAGGTCCCTAGCAGCACTTGTGGTTGATTATATTCACAGGTTAATTAGCCCTTGAGAACACTTCCTTCTCTGCATATTACTCAGAAGTTTCTAGCTCCCTGGGAAATTTTTTTGTTCTTGTTTTTTAGCTATATTAAAATTTTTAGCAGCAATGCTACAGCCTGCTTTTGTCCCCAGCCTTGGTTGGTATTGTTATGCCCTTGGAACAGAAAAATGATGTTTCAAGTTTGTTTTTTGCTTTTTTTTTTTTTTTTCATTTCTGCCATTTGTCATTTGTTGAGACTCTGCTAGGAACTGAAGATGAATAAAGCTGAGGTGGTTAATACTGAACACTCACTTTCCTTGGTGAGGTTAAAACCTAATTGGGGAGAGACTTTTAAGCAGATAAAACAGTGATGTGTTCCATTCTTTTAAGTGGAGGTGTGAATGGAAGGGTGTCAGAGCTTGCAACATGGTGACCCACTCTTTCTCTCTGTAGCAGAGGTGATTGTGATAGCATGACGGTGTTCAGGACACACCAAACCAAGATATGTCACCTTGGCATACTAAATATATATATATTTTTTAATTTAAATTAAATTTATTGGGGTGATAATGGTTAATAAAATCATATAGGTTTCAAGTGTACAATTCTGTAATATTGACTACTTTCATTGAAAGGTGCTTGAGGAAGCAGCAGAAGCAGAAAGGTCTCTCTGACCTTTCCCCACCTTTCTCCCCTGACACAGGTCATAAGACCTGTCCAAGGTGCCCTCTCTATACCCAGAAGAAAGGAGAATTCTTATTTCCAAAGACAAAGGGATACCCTAAAGAATACGAACCAACACGCCTTGCTAAATTTCCTCCAGTTTCCTATGCTTACCTCATACTTTCTGACCTGTACTTTTACACGACTGCTCACTCTTCATGAAATCTAGCATACTCGTACAAATACTCAGGTCGACCTGTGTCTTCAGGTCTTCATTTCCTTACGAGGGCTCCCGTGTTGTGTGAAACTTAATATTACATCAATTTGTAGGCTGTTCTCCTGTTCCTCTCTCTTTGTCAGTATATTTTTCAGACCCAGCCAGGGGCCTTAAGAGGGTTGAGAAAAACATCCCCGCCTTGAAAGGACTGTCCTCCCAGAGTGGAAGAGTGGCCAAGCCTTGAGCAGGGAGTTTGCCGGAGGGAACAGTAGGAAACAGATACCTCTGTTACTTCATGGTCATCGTCTTCATTTGGGAGACCTTGTTTTATAATCTCAGTGTGTGCCTGTCTAGTCGCTTTCTGGTTCTTTGCAGCAATTATTTCCTTCACTCCCCGCTGCTCATCCACCCTCCACTCCCTTCACAACTGATAGACTTTGTTCCTAACCAAAGGGAAATGAAAAGTCATCAGTTGACACATCCTTCAGGTCTTGTCAGTGGGATTGACATACTCCATACCTGATGCTTATCCTTCGCCACGTCCCTCTCAGTGCAGGGGAGGAAAGAGCCCCTTTTATTTCAAGTGCTGACCCACAGCAGACATGGATTGCAAACCCCAGTTGGGAACCTCAGTATATCAGTTTTCCGGTCCTCCCAGGGCCACTCACACCTATATTGCCTGCCTCTAACTCTGTACGATTTTTTCCTATAAAAATACGAACACGTTTTCAACTGCCATAGAAAGAGAAAACAAGGAGCCACCACAACAATAAAATGTCTGGATTGTACATTCCCTTCTCCTTTCTGTTCTACTTCTCCTCTTACTTTCACAGACTAACTTCTTCATAGTTTTCTACATTATCTCATTCGACTTCCTTACTTTGCTCAGGCTCCCGCTCTTGTTTTTCTACTGCTGCGGATCCATTGGTCCCCAGCACTGAGAAATGCACAGGATCTTTTTCTGGCCCTGTCTTACCCAACCCTGCAGCTGCAAATGACAAATTTCTCCCTACTTTTTGAAACGTTCTCCACCCTTCACTCACTACCTGTTTTTTGTTTTCATTATGCCTCTTTGGGTCCCTTTACCAGATCGTTTTCCTCTGCAAGTTATGTAAATATAACAGTTCTTCAAGACTCAGTCCGAGGCTCCCTTTCTCTTCATTCTGCATGCTTCTTAAGAATTTTCAATCCCTCCATGATGTCACTCAAACGCCTGTGTGCTAAGGAGTTTCACAGGTTTGTCAACAACTTAGAACCTCTCTTCTGAGCTTCAGACCTGAATATCTATACACCTCCTTGGTTTTGTCACTTGTATTCCTCACGTCTCAAACTCACCTTGTCTAAACCTGAACGCAGAACCCTCTCTCTTCTCTGTAGTTTTACTATGCCTGTCCTCTCCCCGCTTTCTGTTCATACTGAATTCAGAGTAGCCTTTTAAAAACACAAATCTGATTCTGTCAAACCCAAGCTTAAAATCCTTTCTCTGCTCTTAGGATTAACCTCACAGCATCTCTGCAGCTTCATTTTTTCCCATCTCATCCCTAATTCACTCTCCCCCGCCCTCAGTAGTTCCTTGTCTCCACAGAACCCTTTCCCAACGGACGCTCTTGCGTATATTGTTTTTTCTCACTGCAGAATGCTTCCCCAGGGCCACCCCTCTCTCTACCCCACCTGCTTTTCGGATAACTAACACCCTTCCATCCAGTAATCAGCGCATAAATCACTCCTTCTGAGAATCTCTCCCTCATCAACTCCTCCCAAGTCCAAGTTAGTTCTTTCAGTGATATGCTCTTACGGCATAAATATGCACTTTATCTTCTCAGCACTTACCACAGTTATATTTAAAATACTTGTAGAAATTATTCATTTCATGTCTGTTTTCTCCGTTAGAGTATAAGTTTGACGAGGAACTGGAACACTGTCCATGTTATTCCCCTTTATATTCCCAGCACTTGGCATAGGTACCACTCCATGGTTGATGTTTTGTTGGATAAGTCAGGACACAGATTTAGGCAGTGGCTTGGTACTGCGTGCAGGGGATAAATTACCTAAAAGAGAGATTAGGGGCTCAAAGCTGAGGAACACCAGTGTCAGGTTTTAGGAGAAATTACGGGTTGAGGAGAAGGTTTGGAAGAAAAGATTCCAGTTTGAACTGTTCAATTAGAAATGTGTGTGGGACGCACTGGTGCACAAGTCCAGCTGGCCTTTGTCCTTAGGTGTTCCTTTTCAAAAGGAAAGTTGCTGTCACAACCCCTCATGATTCCATGTTTTGTAGAAAGTAGTCTTCCTGGGAAGGTGAAATTTGGCCTAATATTTATAGAAATTGGCTCTTCTGCAACAGATGGTGAATGAGGTAATTATGCTTTTCTCTGGCATGTTCTTCAAACGTATTAAATTCATGTTTTTGGAAGTCATTCCTAGAATTAAAACTTTCGTTGTTATTGTTTGGGTTTGGGTCTAGACTCTTTTCTCTTGGTAGAAAAAAAACAGTTTAGATATATTCAGCACCACCCATTCCCATAACACATTCCTTGGCCAGGAGTGTCTTAAGCTCCTACTCCCCTTGCTCCCTGCCAAGATCTTCACTTTCTATTCAGTACAGGCTAAACAGCCTCTTTAAGGTAGAGTGGGCTGTTGTGGTAGCTTGTCAAGCAAAGAACAGTACTATTCAATTTTCACTGTAGACACCGTGACTGTCTTCTTCCCAGTTTTCAATAGACAGCATCCAGTTTAGGATCTGAAGCTTTCTCAGACCTAGAACAAATAATCCTGAAATTTATATGGAACCACAAAAGACACCGAATAGCCAAGGCAATCTTGAGAAAGAAGTTGGAGGTATCACACTCCCTAATGTCACACTATACTAGGAAGCTGTGGTAATCAAAACAGTATGGTACTGGCACAAAAACAGACACATAGATCAAGGGAACAGAATAGAGAGCGCAGAAATAAACCCATGCCTATATGGTCGATCAATATGTGACAAAGAAAGCAAGAATATGCAGTGGAGTAAAGGCAGTCTGTTCAATAAATTGTGTTGGGAAAACTGGAAAGATACATGCAAAAAAAATAAAATAAAACTGGACCATGTTCTTACCTTATATACAGAAATAAACTCTAAATGTATTAAAGGCTTAAATGTAAGACCTGAAACCATAAAATTCCAGAAGAAAAAAAAAAGGCAGTAGACTCTTTGACATAGGTCTTAACAATATTTTTTGGATATATCTCCTTGGTCAAGGGCAACAAAAACAAAAATAAATGAATGGAACTACATCAAACCAATAAGTTTTTGCATAGTGAAGTAAATCATCAAAACAAACAGGTAGTTTATTAAATGGAAGAAGACATTTGAAATTATATATCAGAGATGAGATTAATATCAACAACAAAAAAAACTCATACAACTCAACCTCAAAAAGACAAACAATCCAATAAAAAAAAAATGAGCAGAGGACATGAATAGACATTTCTCCAAAGAAGACATACAAATGGCCAATAGACACACGAAGAGATGCTCAACATCACTAATCATTAGGGAAATGGAAATCAAAACCACAATAAGATATCATTTCATATATGTCAGAATGGCTATTATCAAAAAGACAAAAAATAACAAGTGTTGGTAGGATGTGAAGAAAAGGAACCCTCATGCACTGTTTGTACTACTGTAAATTGGTTCTACCACTTGGGAAAATAGAATGGTAGTCCCTTAAAAAATTAAAACTCGAACTACCATACAATCTAGCAATTCTACTTCTGGATATTTATCTGAAGAAAATGAAAATACTAATTTGAAAAAGATATATGCATCCCTATGTTCATTGCAGCATTATTTACAATCGCCAAGATATGTGTCCATTGATAGATGAATGAATAAAGAAGATATTATACATAAAGAAAATATTATATATATATAATATACATACATACATACATATATATATATATATACACACACATATATATATAATGCAATATTACTTAACCATAAAAAAGAATCAAATCTTGCCATTTGTGACAACACGGATGGACCTAGAAGGTATTATGCTAAGTGAAATAAGTCAGACAGAGAAAGACAAATACCATATGATTTCACTTACATGTGGAATCTAAAACAAACAAACAAAACAAAACAGAAATAGACTCATAGATACAGAGAACAAACTGATGCTTGCCAGAGAGGAGGGGTTGAGGAGAGGGGGAAAAATGTTGAAGGAGATAAAGAGGTACAAACTTTTAGTTATAAAATAAAGTCATGGATGTGATAATGCACAGGATAGGAAATATAGTCAGTGATATTGCAATAACTTTGTATGGTGACAGATGGTTATTAGACTTGTGGTGATCACTTTGTAAGGTATTGGTGATACTGTGAAGATGCACTGGCAAAATATTAGACTCAATAATTGCCATCTTTGTTTTTATTCTCTAATCAAAATAATATGTAAAGTCCTAGGATATATAAACAAGCAGTCTAAATCCTGAACAGTTTTAATGCAATCACTATTATATTTAATAGTTAAAAAAAAAATCAATGCTACTTTTTTTATTCTCTTTTACATTTAGAGAATTTAATTTTAACTCAGCATCTCCAACCCCTTTTATAAGTGGGTGAAATATGGTTAGTTGAGGGTTGCCAGTCTAGGTCTTGGCCGTCTCCTTGCAGATATGTTCAGATGTTCTAGCTCTGTGCTTTGGAAGGTGGTAGTTGGCACTTTGGAAAACTGACTCTCAGCAGAAACATAGGAAGAAAGGATTCTGTTTTTACATTTGTACCAGGTTTTTCTCCAAACTGGCAGGAATATGTTGATGATTTGGAGCAAATTAGAAAGAGGACATAGAAGTATATTCCAGTAATGTGGGCTTCGTGACATCGTCATTCTTTATTTGCCTGATCTTATCAATGAGAAGAGATAAAAGAATAATTTACTAGTGATAATTCCTAAAAGCAACAACAAAATCCCAAACACATAACAATTCAAATGATTATAACCACCTACCTATGATACTAATGAGGAACTGGCATAGAAAATTTTAATGCTTCTCAACTTGTTTGACTCCCTGTCCCCTTTCGTGCTAATCAATAAAATGACAAACTCTCTTAGAAATTTAAAACATCATTTGATCAACTTGACTAGGTATATTAGAAAGTATTGTAAGTAAATATTTTAGGTCAATATTTTACTGAATACTTCATTTTGAAATGAATTTTTATAAATATCATTAGTGTTATATATTGAGAATCTCCTTCTTCCCACTAATCAAGTGAAAAGTTTTTGTTAAATGAATAATTTACCAGGCAAAAATTTGCTCTGTATTTTTCATAATTTTTGAGCATCGTTTTAAGACTTGTTAGGGGTAGCATAGACGTGGTTGTATAATTTTCTCTCTTTAAAACATGAAATGGGGCACTTATGGCTAATTTTATGTGTCAATTTGGAGAGTGATTTTAGATGTGATTAACACTCAAATCCTTGAATTTGGAATAAACAGATTGCCTTTCGTAACATGGGTGGGCCCTACCCAATCAGTTGAAGGCCTGAATAGGCCAAAAAGATGAGTTTCCCTGAGCAAGAGGGAATTCTCAGCAGAATTAGACTTTGTCTGTACCATCATTTCTCCTGGGTCTCTGTCTGCTGGCCTTCAGGTTAGACCTGCATTATTAACTCTCTTTGGTCTGGAGACTGCTAGCCTGTACTGCAGATTTGGACTTGTTGGTCTCCATAATCCTGTGAGCCAATGTCTGATAATATATATAATTTGTAAAAAAGAGAGAGATAGAGAGAGACATGACCCCTCAATTCCCAGACTTGAGCCAGATTACAGAGGCAGAACCCCTGCAATGAAGAGGAGGTTGGGTCCCCTTGAGGAAGGACCCAGTATACTGCCAAAAATTTATGCTGATAATCTTTCTCCCAGCTTTTCTAAAAGAGACTTACAGCATTTGACCAAGATAACTGTACACTGGGGAAAAGGAAATCATCAGACCTTTTGGGAACTACTAGACACTGGCTCTGAACCGATATCCATTCAGGAGATCTAAGATGACTCTGTGGGCCACATGTCAGAGGAGCGGCTTCTGAAGGTCAGGCGATAAATGGGGTTTCAGCCCCGTCCGTGCCACAGTAGGCCTAATGAGTCTCTGGACCCATCTTTTGTTGTTTTTCCAGTTCCAGAACACATAATTGGGATAGATACACTCAGCAGTGGGCAGATTCCCCGCATTGGTTCCATGAGCTGTGGAATGAGGGCTAATAAGGTGGGAAAAACCAAGTGGAAGCCACTAGCACTGCCTCTATGTAGGAAAATAGCAAACTGAAACCATCACAGCCTCCCAGGAGAGGTTATAGAAACATGTGGCGCCATTAAGGACTTGAAAGATGCAAGAATGGTAATTCCACTCACATCCATATTCAACCTGCCTAGTTGGTCTGTGCAGAAGACAAATGGATCTTGTAGAATGACAGTGGGTCATCATAAATTTAATCAGGCAGTGACCCCCATTACAGCTGCTGTATCAGACGTAGTTCATTGCTTGAGCAAATTACCACATCCCATGGTTCCTGGTATGCAGCTATTGATCTGGCAAATGCTTTTTTCTTCATCCCTGTTAATAAAGACCCCCAGAAGTAATTTGCTTTCAGTTTCACTCTCCTACCTCAGGAATATATCAACTCTCCAGCCCATGTCATCATTTAGTTTGTAGAGATCTTGATTGATTTTTCCGTTCACAAGATATCACACTGGCCCATTATGTGAATAGCATTCTGCTGATTGGATCTAGCCAGAGAGAAGTAGCAACTATTCTAGACTTATTGGTAAGACATTTGCATGTCAGACAGTGGAAAATAAATCCAGCAAAACTCAGTGAAATGTCTAGGGATCTAGTGGTGTGGGTGGGGTATGTCAAGATATCACTACTGCGAGAAAGGAAATGTTGTTGCATCTGTCCTCCTCTCCTACAAACCAAAAAGACAAGAGGCACAGTGCCTGGTAGGTTCCTTTGGGTGTGCTGCTCTGTTCCATTTCCCAAGTGACCCCAAAATCTGCCTGTTTTGAATGGGGCCCAGAACAAGAGAAGGCTCTGCAGCAGGTGCCACTTAACTATGCAGGGGGCTCTGCCACTTGGGCCTTATGACCACTCAGATCCATCGGTGCATGAAGTGTCAGCGGCAGACAGGGAAGCTGTCTGCAGTCTGTGGTAGGCTCTCACAGGTGAACTGCAGCAAAGGCCTTAGGATTGTGATGCAAGGTCCTGCCATCCTCTGTGGATAACTACTGCCCTTTTGTAAAACAGCTTCTGGCCTGCTACTGGGCCTTAGTAGAGACTGAAGACTTAACCATCGGAGACCTGTAATCATGGGACTTGAGCTGATCATCATGAACTGGGTATTGTTTGGCCTGCCAAGCCATAAAGTCGGGTGTGCACAGATGCAGTCCATCCTCAAATGGAAGTGGTGTACCATGTGAGATTGGTCCGAACAGGTCCTGAAGACTCAAGTGAGTTCTATGAGGAAGTGGCCCACGGTGCCCGCTCCTGTTACGCTACCTTCTTTCTGCCAGCCTGACTTATAGCCTCATGGGAGAGATCCCTGGGATCAGTTGACAGTGGAGAGAAAACTTGGGCCTTCTTTACAGACGGTTCTACACAACATTCAGGCACCACCTGCAAGAGGACAGCTGCAGGACTGCAGCCCTATGTGGGGTTCAGGGACATCCTTGAAGGACAGTGGTGAAGACAAATCTTACCAGGGGGCAAAAGCTCAAGGAGTTTATCCTGGTTTTTCATGTCGCTGGAATGAAGAAATGGTCAGATGTATAATTACATACAGATTCATGGTCTGTGGCCAATGGTTTGGCCGTATGGTTAGGGACCTTTAAGAAACACGATTAGAAAATTGGTGAGAAAGTTGCCTCTCTGAATGGAGGACAAACGTGAATATATTTGGGTCCTATGTCAATGTCCACCAGAGGGTGGCCTTAGCAGAGAAGGATTATAATAATCAAGTGGACAGGATGACCCATTTTGTGGATACCCATGAGTTTCTTTCACCAGCCCCCATCATTGGCGAATAGGGTCATAGAAAAAGTGGCCACCATGGCAGGGCTGGAATTTATGTTTAGGTTCAGCAACACGGACTTCCACTCACCAAGGCTGACCTGGGTACAGCTGCTGCTGAGCGCTCAGTCTGCCAGCAGCAAATGCCAACACTGATTCCCCAATATGTCACCATTCCCTGGGGCGTTCAGCCAGCTTACCTGGTGGCAGACTGAATGTTTTTTGTTTGTTTGTTTTACCTGAATGGCTAGTTATTCTGGATACAGATTTGCTTTCCCTGCACTCAAAGCTTCTGCCAAACTATTATCTGTGGACTTATAAAATGCCTTATAGTCTGTCACAATATTCCACACAGCATTGCTTCTAATCAAGCAACTAACCTCATAGCAAGTGAATTATAGCAATGGGCCCATGTGATACAATTCACCAGTCTTGCCATGTTCTCTTGATAGAACCGTGGAATAGTCTTTTGAAGACTCAGTTATAGTGCTAGCTAGGTAGCAGAACCTTCCAAGGTTGGGGCAAGGTTCTCCAGGAGGCTGCATATGCTCTGAGTCAGCATCCTAGGATTTATGGGTCCAGGATCAAGGAGTGGAGGTGGCAGTGGCACCACTCACTCTTACCCCTAGTGACCCACTAGCAAAGCGTTTGCTCCCTATCTGCATGACTGTATACTCTGCTGGCTTAGAGGTCGTAGTCCCAAAGGGAGGAATGCTCCCACCTGCAATGGAACAGTGATTCCATTGAACTGGAAGGTAAGGCTGCTACCTGGCCACTGTGGGCTCCTCATGCCTCCAAATCAAGGCAAAGAAGGGGGCTGCCTTGCTGGCTGAGGTGACTGATCTTGACTACCAAAGAAAAGTTGGACTATCACTCCATGATGGAGGTAAGGAAGAGAATGTCTGAAATACAAGAGATCCCCTACGGTGTCTCTTAGTATTATCAGGCCCTCTAAGCAAAGTCAGTTGGAAACTACGAGAGCCCAGTTCAGGAAGGACCACCCTTTGGTGGACACTGACACAGGACACAAATATATTCACATTTGTCCTCCATTCAGAGAGACATCTTTCTCACTAATTTTCTAATCGTGTTTCATAAAGGTCCCTAACCATACAGCCAAACCATTGGCTACAGACCACGTGTCTCTGTGTAATTACACATCTGGCCTTTTCTCCATTCCAGACCTTTCAGGAATGAAGGTTAGGTTACCCACCAGGAAAATGACCGTGACCAGCTGAGGTGCTTTTTGAAGGCAAAGGGAACACAGAATGAATAGTGGAAGAAGGTAGTTATACATAGCAGCTACGACCAGGTGACCTGGTACTGAAATGAGAACTATGGATGCCATGAGTATTTCTTCCCTGGTTCGTTATGAATATGTTTACGTGTGTGTACGTGCATGTATATGTGCATGTACCCACGCAGAAACACAGAAATAGAGTCATATTTAAGGTATGAGATATCGAGGAGAAGAAACATCATTCAAGGACTTTGCATCCTCTTCTGGGGAAAGGATTAGTGTATTTCCAGTTATACACAAACTAGTTGTATCATGTAGACTGGAAGGATGACTTTGCTATTGTCTTTATTTGGAGATTATGGATTAAAGAGATATGCATGGTGCCAAATTAAGAAGGGGTAGACTTGTGATCATCAATTTTGTGTATCAACTTGGAGGATGTTTTTTGATGAGATAAACAGTGACATTTGAGTAAGCAGATCACCATCACTAATGTGTGTGGGCCTCATCCACAGTGAAGGCCTAAATGGAACAAAATGGCCAATCTTCCAAGCAAGAGGGAAATCCGCCACAGGCTGCGTTTGGATTTCATCTGCACCGTTGGCTCTCCTGGGCCTCTGCCTGCTAGCCTTTGAACTAGAACTGCATGACGGACTCCTCTGGGTCTAGAGCCTACTGGCCAATACTGCAGGTTTGCACTTGCCAACAATAATCACACGAGCCAATTTCTTATAATAAATCAATCTCTCTCTCTCTCTCTCTCTCTCTCTCTCTCTCTCTCTCTCTCTCTCTCTCTCTCTCTTCTCTCCCACACCCCCATTGGTTCTGTTTCTCTGGAAAACCTTGATTAATATCTAAGCCAAGGAGGCAAAAGCCTTTATATAATTATCAAAGCTTAAAAATCTATGAATATGTAAAAAAATCTTTGAGCATTTCAGAATTTTCTTTTGCAAGGGGAGGGGGGAAAATTAATAATCTCCGTAAGTCCATGTACCAAAATAATCAAAGCTAGAAGGTTTATTCGTAAATGCAAATTCATTTCCTGTGATCATGTGAGAGAAGTATGAGAAACAGTCATTAATATCATCTATACACAAACACTGGTGCTATTAAGTCTAAATATAACCTAAAATTTCTCAACATTTATTTGTTTGATTCTTTTAGATTTAGAGCCAGGACAAACAGCTGCACCTAATAACTCCCCGCTTATATTTTTGACAGTTAAATCAGAATGACCAAGACTATTAAGACATTCAGATTTAGCCTTCCTTTGTTGTGTAAAGCTGTACTGATATCATCTGAAGTGATACATGAATCTGAAACAAAATTTAGCTAAATACCAAGTATTTCTCTCAATAAAGATTACTGCTTTTGTTCTTAAAAAAAAAAAAAAAAGGAAAGAGCACAAATTATGGTGTCAGCGACACATCACTTCACATTTGGTTCTGCTACTTATTAGTTATCTCTATGTGGGCAAGTATTATGTGTGCGCTGAATACTTTCTCATCTGAAAAATGGAAATAATAATGATCTCCTGTTGAGGGCTGTGAAGATGAACAAATTGAGTGAAAGAGCCTACGCTAGTGCCAGGCACACCGTATTTTCTAGATAAGTCTAATTCCCCTTTCTTTTTTTTATAATTAGTAAAAATTTGTAATTCTATAGTGTTATAACTCACATTCTGTATGAGTTTTAGAATTTAGAATGTTACTAGTAGCAAACAAACTCCTAGTTAATTAATTCTACCCAATATTTTACATAGAAGTAAATTGAGTCCAGAGAGGATTTTCTCTGTGTCAAGTCACAAAGTTAGTTGTAGGGAAAGCTTTCAGAGACAGAGTGGAGCGTAGTGAATTAAAAGCATTGGAGTCTTACATCTTCTTTATCCAATTTGAATCCACTGGATACCACTTTCTAGCTTTGCAACAATGGAAAAAGGGTCTTCTTTGTGTTTAATTACTTTTTCCTTAAAATGGAGGTAATAATATTTATCTCATACAGTTGTGAAAATTAAATGATATGGTACATATAGATTACTTTGTGTGCAATAAATGAAGGTGGTAATTTATTCTTAGCAATCATGCAATTATTTGATTATTCAATTTTTAATGTACAAATGCCTGACATTTTCTTTTACCTGCTAGCAACCCAAAATATCGGACTTAAAAATCTTACCTGAAAGCCCTAAGAATTACTGCAAAGCAATAATGAAAGCAATGGGATATATGTAACACATGAATTCCAGTTTTACTAGTAAGTGACTATTTCCAGAAAATTCCTAACACATTAAATGATCATCCATAAGTACATGTTGGTGGGGCCTGCCCCGTGGCTCAGGCAGTTGGAGCTCCATGCTCCTAAATCCGAAGGCTGCCCGTTCGATTCCCACATGGGCCAGTGGGCTCTCAACCACAAGGTTGCCAGTTTGACTCCCGCAAGGGATGGTGGGCTGCGCCCCCTGCAACTGGCAACGGCAACGGCAACTGGACCTGGAGCTGAGCTGCGCCCTCCACAACTAAGACTGAAAGGACAACAACTTGAAGCTGAATGGCACCCTCCACAACTAAGATTGAAAGGACAACTTGACTTGGAAAAAAGTCCTGGAAGTACACACTGTTCCCCAATAAAAATCCTGTTCCCCTTCCCCAATAAAATCTTAAAAAAAAATAAAATAAAATAAGTATATGTTGGGCTACTGGCATATAGAAAGGACATCTGGGAATTGTTTTCTCAGATTTAGAAAAGGTCTCATATTAAATTTTCCAACTTCTCTTATTTAATCTTCCTCTGAACAACAATGCAGGTTATGTGTTGTGTGTTGAAATGGACAGTGTAATCTGTTACTAAGAATTTTTTCACTCACCCAAACATTATGTTAGGTTTAATGTTATTTTCAATAATGCAGTGTTGCAAGTAACCAAATCAACAGGCTCAAATGCCACTAATTGATTTTTTAATATAAACAATGTTCTTCCTACAACATCATTCCTGCTATTTTTTTCCTCTTAAAAGCCCTTCATACTTTTATTTTTCCCAACTCCCAAGTATACTCCTGCTACAATAAGAAGCCTGGTTGTTCGCTCCCCAAATCACATACCCTTTCTTGCTTATGCCTGTGCTGGCCTGACTGTAGGCCCAATGCTTGGCACATAGCAACAGTAAATGTTTATTATCATTACTATTATTATTGTTGTTGTTGTTATATTATCTATAAATTTATCTCTTCTTTCAAGGCCTAATTCAAATCCCTCCTCCTTTTTCTAACTTCTTATTTGGCTTCCTTGCAACTATTCTTGCAATTAATACTAAACTGTCCTTCATTCACTTTATAACCCAACTTTAGCTTCCTATCTTAGCTTTCTGCCCCTTCTAGACAAGTTTTTAGGAGCTTATATATTTTATTTTATTTACAATTTTAAATCTGTTTGAGAGCTTTCTGTTCATATATATATTTATATATATTCAAAGCCATTTAAATTGTTCCATTGCACAGAACTGGTAGAGTGTGTTTTCATGAGTAAGGTCTCCAATTCACATCGAATTTGATGGCTAGGGTCCTTTAATTTGAGGGCACTCCAGTTTAGAGAAGAGCCCTGGTTTAGCAAATTAGTTCTAGGTGTCCTGCCATTCACTGTCTTACCTCCAATAAGACCTCACCTCTACAGATTCCCTTGCCGTCTGTTAAGAGCTCTACACGCATTTTGGTTCTTCGAGTTCTAAAATAATGATGTCATAAATAGAGGTATTTATCACTTCGGTGAGTGGACACCGAGGGTCAGGGTGCAAGTGCTTAGAACACGGTGCATTCGTGTTGTGTATTCTGCATTCCTGACACTGAGTGCAGCTTTTCCGCCTCAGCCTGGTTTCGTGCTGTAGGATCCTTCTCCTGGGTAATGATGGCATCATCTGCTGTGAGCAAAGCTAGACACCCCAACAGTCTGACCACACTCTTTCCTCTTTTACTCCTGACATCTGATTGGTCACCACATGTTAATGATTCTCCCTGTAAATGTACCTTGATTCGATGTACCTTGATCTCTTTATAAGCTGTACTGGGTTTATTAGAGACAGAATAGAACTGTCAAAAGTACTTGAACTCATCTATGCACGTGCACTCTGCGGTTTGCATGTGTATTCTGAAAATTCGGTTTGTTTTTCACTAGTATAGAAACTAAACTCTGATAACGATATGACTATTTTGATATAACTCAAATCTGATACTCCAGTCACAGCATCCCCTCTCAGTTCAGCTGCTGCTCTTCCAACCATGTGGATTTCTTTGTTTGCTTCATCTCCTATCAAGTTTTGAATGGCTTCATGATCTAATATCTTTTACTCCATAAATTGTTCAGTCTTCCATGTATAATTTCTTCCTTAAGAATTGTTACTATTGGAAAACAATGTCAAACAAATCATACCCCTGCTGCCCAGCAATATGACATACAGCAATCAGCCTCTGTCTGTCCAGTGAATATTCCCATCCACCTGCTCCCTCTATTCTGTTCCCTTTCTTGTCTCCCCACTACTTTGTCCTCAACAGTCTCAGGATTTTCCTGACAGATGTTCAAGTGCACTCACCATGTCTCTGATATACTAGGGCAGTGGTTACTAAATGTTTTGGTCTCAGAAATCCTTTACACGCTTAAAAAATATCAAACACTTCTAAGAAATTATGTTTATATGGGTTATATCTATAAATATTTACTGCATTAAAAACTAAAATGGGGAAAATGTATTAAAATATATATTTGTTTTAAAGAAGTTGATTTCAGATTAATATTAATAATATTTTATGAAAATAACTATTTTCCAAAGCAAAGATAAAGTGAGAAGAGCAGTAATGTTTTACATTTTTACAAGTATATGAAGTATTTGACTTAGTGTTATTATGAAAATAGTTTTGACTTTGGGGACCCCTTGAAAGCTATGTAAACTTTCAGAAATGCTGCCCTAGGATAGAGGCATGGGATAGAGAATAACAACCAGCTCTCTTCAACAATAATGGTTCAGGGCCACAAAGAAACTGGCAATCTCTCCCTCTCCAAACACTCTTGTGTTTTAGTCATGTTGCAAGTAGCTTATGCTTCTCCATTTTAACTGTGAAAACCTTACATGGCCATGCTACTACCGTTTCCAAAACAGCGTCCTTCCCTGCCCTCATCCCTTCCTGTTGAAACACTGTGCATCTTTAAAAGTAAGCTCAGGTTTCTTCTTTGTCTGTGAAGCTTTCTCTACCACTCTAATTCCTCTAATTGGAATTGACCACACCTCTGCAGCCCATGTACTCCTAGCCTGTAGCACTTTATTTCAGTAAGACATACAAGCTTGAGCCTGGATACAGGAGCCTGGAGTTTGATTTCCGACTCTGCTATTTGTTAGTTGCATGACCCTGAACAAGTTCCCAAGGTCTTGGTTCCACGTGCTTTGGTTTCTTCATCCATAAAATGGAAACCTCATAGGGATTTTGTGAAGATTAAATGAGCAGTTTTGGTAAAATACTAAGAACAGTTCCTATCAGGTAGTAAGAGTTCAACAAATATCATCCATCCCTATTTTTATTGTTGTTGTAATTATTATATTTCTGCCTCACTTAAATAAACTAGATTGTCCAGATCCACCCATGATGCCAGAAATATAGAGACCACTTGATTAGATTTATTGACTGAATTGAAGAATAAAAAAAATAAATTTTGTAGGTCCTGTTAAGTCCATTACGTTCTTTTTTATGCCTTGAATAATAGCATATATTTTGAAATGAGTCAACATAAAGGAGCAATAAGAATTCTGGGCCAAGAAAAAAAGGTACTTAACTGCGGATTACCAGCTAATAGTATCATTTGCAAGTAACGTTATCATTTCAGAACTTGCATCTAAAAAATGTACAAAAATTGTTGCTCAGGATTTTTGAAAGGATCGAATTAAAAAAGAAGGGCACCTGCAAGCAAGCTAAAAACTGCAAAGAGTAGAGCAAATATAGAGGGTTGTTTTTGTTGTTCTTGTTATTATTATCAAATACAACTATTTGGTCATTTTAATAATGCCTGCTTTCTAATAGATGCTAATTCTTGATTTTCTTATATGAAGTACTATTTTCTTCTTTTTAAAAGACATTGTCGAGGTAGGAGTGAACTTAATTCTTTATTACCAAATGGTGAACATACAGCATAAAAATTGTAACTAAGGGAAAATATATTTTGTGATTTTACTTTACAAATGATCTCTGTGTTTCATCATTCCAGGTGCCTGTGGTGGCCATACTGGGCTCAGGTGGGGGTTTCCGAGCCATGGTTGGATTCTCCGGTGTGATGAAGGCCCTGTATGAATTGGGGATTTTAGATTGTGCCACCTACATTGCTGGTCTTTCTGGCTCCACGTGGTTAGTATACATTTTAAATCACAGTTTTGTCATACTAAATGTTTAACATTTATTTACCTGGAACATTAGGGAGGGATGGGGGTGTTTTGAAAACTGAACATTAAATTACTGAAATGTACCAGCTTGATGCAATAATTTGCTTCTTAAACATGTTTTTTTTTAAGGCAAATTCATACCTAATGATGTCCCTTGTTAAACATTTACTCTCTTTAAGCCCATTGGCAACTTAAAATGTAGTTAAATATTTAATTAAAAAATAGATTAATTGAAATCTGTATAAATATTACAGAAATGGAATAAACTACTCCAATATAATTATTTTAATCTTCCTATAATTTGTTGATTTGCAATCTTTCATGATCATGTCTAAGTCTACATGATTCACTACGTATTCATAGTCTTCTTTAGGGCAAATAGAATGAAATGCAAGGTACCCTAGTATATAGAAGAAGGAAAACAACTATTGAATGCAGAAATGCAATACAGTTCACTGATTTGTATCTAATTGTGAAATTAATCCTTTGACTGTATTTAAGCTCAGCTAAACTTGGATAGAGAGTAAAAACATCTGAATGTATAATGTTTGTACACTGTAGATTTGTCTTTTCACAAATATACTTAGAAAACATTTTCAATGAAGATACTACAGTCTTTTGGGTTTGCCTACCTCAAATAAGCACATCGAACATCAAATATTAGTCCTTGCTTAGATGTCTCAAATAAGAGTATCACCTCATTATAATATGTCTGACTTTGGCTTACAAGGCTTTTTAGTCACTCGGCCATATTAAAGTTCATCTATCACAATATTGTACTATAGCATTTTAATATTTCTGTGTCTTCTGATCCTGGGAGATGGATATTAGCTTTTTTCATTTTTCAACGAAAGAACATTTGACTTAGAAGCCAAGTGATTTGTCCAAGGTTGCTAGCAGAACCAGCACATAAATCCAGGATTTTTAAAAAATTTTATTAAAGCTTATTGGGGTGACAATTGTTAGTAAAGTTACACTGGTTTCAGATGTACAATTCTGTAACACATCATCTATATATCACTGAAAACAACAAAAGAACAAGGCAAACAAATGAAGAAACAAAACTCACAGACACAAACAATAGTTTAGTGGTTACCAAAGGGTAAGTGGGGAGGGGAGTGGTAGATGAGGGTGAAAGGGATCAAATATATGGTGGTGGAAACCAAGGATTTTGATCTCGTTCTAGGACTCTTTCGACTAAACCATAACCTTCTCCTGGACAGCTATTTATTCTATATAGAGGTTTACGTTTAACGAATATATAGCTTCTTAAATATTTTGAACCAGATTCTTTAGCTAAAAACAAAAACCTAGAACCCTGGTTTCCACTCTTTTGGTATATATCCTCAAAATGATTTATCTCTTTTGAAAGAAGGATGTAGCCCAATATTATTCTTTTCGTTGACGGAAGAGCAAGCGCTTGCCTGTTTAATGAGTAATATCAGGGGGAAAAACTGGACCCTTAGATTAATTCGCCTACTCAAGCATTTTGTTATTCTTCAGGTGGCTTTCGTTCTCTGTGTTCACGATTTGCTAGATCCCTGTGGTCCATCACTGACTAATATGTTTCAAGAAGCTTATTTTCTTAAACTCATCTAATAAACAGACCAGGCCTTCAGGGCTGATTTAGAGGTAGAAGAGTGTGTGTTTGGGCTTAGAGATTTAGTCATTGCTTTGGTTATAAATTTAGGGCAACATCTTACATTCTTCTATCAGGGTTCTGAAAACAAGTCCTACAAAATGTAATTAAGAGAATTTTAAATGTTACACGCCACACATTCATATATACATAAACTTTTGCTCTATCCTTCATTCAATATGTAATTTCCTCAAAGATTAGTCTTGTTTTATTTATTCCATTTCCTTAAAAGTCACTCACTCCTAAAATCCTTACAATTTATCTGTGTTCACACACAGACCACCTAACTTCCAAACCTAAGTTCAAAAGGAAGTTCTTATTCTTCTTGACTGTTGTGGGGAGTCAGGAAGAATGAGGTTGGGGATTGAGACATGTCATACATTGGCTTGTCCCTCTTTCAAATCCCTTCACTATGCCTTTTGAGTTTTATTACATCCTCTCTGATTGCTATCTCCTCCATATTGTCTTTACTATTTCCACTACTTTTCTGCTTAATGTAGACTTTCTTCTAGGACCTCCCTTTCGTTCTATTACATGTATGCATTCTCACTTCTTAATTTCACAAACTTGTACCACTTCAGTTATTACCACCAATACTTTAATTCATGAACTCTAGAATATTCCAAAAGTTAATGGGAAGATAACCTTAACAGACAACACAAAGTAGCCATCAGAGAAGAGAGTCAAATAAAATATGCATTCCAGAGGTCAAGGATGAATAGTGCTTGAAGAACTAGTGGGTATTTTAATAGAGTAAAAAATCTATGATAAGCTTAGTTTAGAACTGGGTTTGGAGCTCTTTAGTGGTTTTAGCAAGAATCATTAGATGTAGTAAATAAAGGGTACTTTTGATCATGAAATTGTGAATGAAAAGTAAATAGAAGGTGAAAGGAAGAAAGGTGGGAAAATGCACTGAGTAGAGCAGAGCAATTTGAAACCAGGGAAGGGATTTTGTTTTGTTTTCAGAATTTAAGATACTTGAGCATTTCTGTATAAGTCTGACGTGGGGAAAATAGTGTAAACAGATAGATGGAAGATAAAGGAATAGATGTATCATGGATAGAAAAAGATTCAGGCAAAGATAGGACAGGACAAGATAAAAAGCACAAGTGACGTTGTTAGCCATGGAAAGATGAGACACTTCCTGAGACGGAAGAAAAGGTGGTCAGGATGATTCACGTTAACAATTCTCTCTTGAAAACTATGAGTGAGAAGGTAAAAAGTTCAAAGAAAGGAATTCGGAAAGACTTGGAAAAACAAATTACACTCTGTGTTGAGTAAGTTTTCTGTTGTGCTGATACATGACCATTACTTGGCACAAATGAGGTAATACGGAGCTATCTGGAGAAGCCCTGGACCTCCCAAAAAGTTTTCTGCAATCACAAAAGAGAATTTTACGTAGAGCAAAAGCTTCCCTTGTAACTGCTGCTACCTTTGCAATAATTACTTCTGAAATTATTTTTGGATGATACTTGTTATTCATTAAATATATGTATTAGCCAACAAGGGGAACTGACATGAGTGAACTAAGAGAATCATGTCAGTAATCCTTTGTTCTCTTACTCAGCTCAACTCTTTTCCTCAGTACGGCTATTCATTTATAGTATCATAGGAAGCTATTGGATGTAGAATGCCGTGTTTGTATGGTATTCACATCTAAAGAGAAATGAGGGCAGTTCCACATCTATAGACATTTGGGCCCGATTCATTAAACTGACTAAAATGAAATTCAAGAATAAGAACTTTCAGTTTCAGTCTGAAGAATTCCTGGAATATTGAGAAAAGAAACAATTTAAACAGAAGTTGTCACGTAAGAGGTTACAGGCTAAAGGAACAAGATGTATGTTAGAGAAAATATCTTGTTTGAGGTGGGGACTACACGTGTCTTTTCACTAACGAATCTTTCACACTTACTACATTTTTAATGACTAAATGAAGACTTGCATAAATAACTGCATTTTGGGGGAACAATTCATCTAGGGATTTCTTTAGGGCTTCAGGATATTTGCTTCACAAATGTTGAAAGTCTTCTTAAGTCATTCAAAATTTTAGTTGTATATGAGAATCACTTCTGGCAGTTTAAAAGCACAGAAATTCTAAATGTTTGCCCCTGAAGCTTCTAATTTGGCAAGTCCTGAGGGGTCAGGCACTGATATTTTAAAACATTAGCTATGTGATTTGGAGGCAGAAACCAAACTGAGAATTTCTTGTTCTCTGGCATGGTTTAGCTTTTAAAATTTGACACTTAGCCTAAAATGCATTCATATGGAGAGAATGAGGTATCCCATCATACAAACATGTTGAAACATTAGAGGTAAATGTTTTCAGATTTATAGATAAATAGAAGACCCTGCTATGTCCAAGATACTTTGTTTTTGAAACTTGATTCGTATAATTGAGAGTATCGGAAAAAGGTGAAAATTAAGGCCTAATTCTAGAATAGCAAATTGGGGTGATGTGTGTGTGCTTTAGATGGTAGTGTGTCCATAGAAGCCAGTAATAGCTTAATTCTGCCTTGGCGCAACCAAGGAAACAAAGAAAGCAAGGAAAGCTATTTAAGGAAAACTGGCCATTCATTGCCTGCTACTTCATTTTTAGCTATCAACAAAGCCAAAACCCAAGTCTTGGATGTCACCACAAGGATATCATGAAAAATCTGTCCAACTCACACTAGTGAATTCTAAGGAATATGGGTTCATAAAGTTGAACGAGCATAGAGCTCTAGACCAATGCCGGTGGTTGAGGTATTTAGGTCTTTTTCTCAGTAGGGCTGGTTTCCTCAAGCTAGCTGCTCTGTAAGAGGGGAAGAAAGAGACAGAGAAAGGGGAGAGAGAAATGAGTAAGTGAGTTTATGAGTTTACTTCAACTTTTAGAGAGCAGAAATGGACCACAATCATTTTACATGGAACAAAAAGAGAGAATTGGGCTGACATCCAAGCACATTTTGACCTCTTAAAAAGATCTAACTCTGAAACTGTGGCACAGAGTCCTAGTTTTTGAACAATCTGCCCAACCCAGAGAAAGGATTTTTTTAATCTAGATCTAAGAGCTAACATTAGGAGGAAGGAAAGAGAAGAGCCTTCAGATCTTGCTGGAGGCAATCCATGGGGCACAGGTACTTGATAGAATCATAAGTTGATTCATTTAAAGACTTGCTAAATATAGAAGGGAAGTCTTAAAGAATGTAAATGAGGTTTGAGTAATTACGTCATCCTACTGACAGTTAGTTAGAAATGACAACTTCCAATAGCAACATGATCATATCATTTCCTTTTCACCTACCTTTTAAAAAAAATCATTCTGTGGCTAAATTGATTTTCTATTGACATTAAGTGTTCATTTGGTTCTTTTCCTTATTTTCACCCTGCTTCATTAAGGAAAGGATTTAATGTGTCTCGTTATAAAGCAAAATTGGATTGCATACAATAAAGATAGAAGTGAAAAAAAGTAAAAAATATATGTGTAACTAGACGTTAGATTAAAAATTCATGCTTTGGGAGGCATGAGATGCAGGCTTGGGTTTAAGCATTCTAGAATTCAAGGCAAAATCCAAACTATGTAGAATTACCTAATACGGGGTGGGGGGGGGAGGGCGGTGCCAAAAAATGTATACAAGCGGACTCTTTGGTCAATGTTGCTCAAGCAGTAGTTCGCCGTAATCAGAAGTGTCTGGACTCTGATGGTAACTACTTTGAGCACCTCTTGTAATTGCAGAATTACATTCATCTTTTGTTATTGGTATATATTGAGTATTACAATTTTAATACAGTTTTCCTTTTAAAATGTGTATTCATTTTTTTGGCACCCTCTGTATACATTTTTAATACATTAAGGGCAAGTCAATGGTCCAGGGCAGTAGACATTATTCTTGGTAGTAAGGTCAGTAAAGAACTTAGTGTTCTCATAAGGAATGAAACATTCAATAAAGAATGAAGAGTTCCAGAACTGACCAATTAGAGGGTCAAAAGGATGTTTTATTTTCGTATTTTTATTATGTCCTTAAATATAAACCAATATCATTACACCAAAGTGTGCTTTTATTGAAAAGTATGATGAAGTCCAGAAAATCAGATCTTTGTTGATTTGGATGAATCATGTGGTAGACCTCGGAATAGATGAACTCTAAACAATCGAAGATATGTTTTTTATAGATATTTGGTGATAATACCAGGCTGGACTTTAGAGTAAGTGCATTTGATTTATCATTGTCACATGTTTGTGGGAAATGTTAGGAATCCAACTTGTGTAATAAAGATCTTTTAAGAATTAAAAAAAAAAAATTGCCGAGCATGTGTTCCATTTTAAGTCTACCATCACTCTCTGTTCACTTAGAATTATTCTCAATTTGTCTCCAAAAAGCTCTGAATTCAATAAGCATCCTAATTTAATGTGAAGTGGGAATAGCTTGGTCTCTAAGAACTGAAATCTTATATAAAAGATTTTTTAAAAGGGGATAAAATATATGGTGATGGAAGGAGAACTGACTCTGGGTGGTGAACACACAATGCGATTTATAGATGATGTAATTTAATACAGAATTGTACACATGAAGTCTATGTAACTTTACTAACAATTGTCACCCCAATAAACTTGAATTTAAAAGAAATATTTTTTTTTAAATGAAGCCTATCAGGGGAGAAGACAAAATTTTAAATTCCAGTTCTTCTGTTATTGGGGAACTGTGAACATACTTAAATTCAGCAATCTTCTCTTTCCTCATCTTTAAAATAGAAGAGTTAAAAGCTATTGCAAGTCTTCAAGACAACAGCTTATTAACAATTAATCAACACAGTCCTAGAACACAGCAGAGACACAGTAGGAGTTAGTTTTCTCCCGTCCCTGAAAGGCAGATAAACCACTATGTCCAGCATCTTGATTTGAATGTCAAGGAAACAGGAGATTAAAATATGTGCTCTTTTCTCTTTGGTTGGGTGAAGTGGCGGAGCATGTGTTGCTTTCATTATTTTGTCCTCTCAGTTCAGCAATTCCAAAAACTGTCCTGGCCATATGCCACGCATTTGCTAGTCATTGAAGCTAAAAAAGATGAACAAAGTTTGCCCTGTAGGAGGCCACGGCTTAAGGGAGACACATAAGTAAACTAATAATTAATATTCAGTGTGAGAGCTACCATTCTAGGGACATTGGTTCACAGGAAGGAGGGTGGTAACTGAATGTTTATTATCTAGATATCAAGTGCCAAGGCACAGAGTGATTTGTAGTATCCCTGGAAGTGGCCAGATGGCTGATGGCCGAGAATCTTCACAAGAAAGAATTTACATGAAAGTCCTGTTCCTTTCCAGGATTTCATCGTCAGATTTGTATGCTCAGAAATTCTGAGACTTATAGGCTTGGGAGTCTGTCTAGTTGAAAACCACATTTGTCAGCATTCACAGTAATTTATATAGCACATTTTCTAGCTATAGGTAATCATCATCAAAAGTCAAATGATCAGATTGCTTGACTGGCATTATTATCCAGATAAGTCAGTTTACTTACATGGCTTAAATGTGTTGTGTCATTAGTCTCTGAGAGTCTGACAAGATACCTATTCCTGGAGAATAGAAAGTGGACCATAGGCCCAGTAGAGCATTCCCTCCTCTGGACTGCATGGGAAGTCTAGTGTATCCTTTGAGACCTCTCCTTTACTTCGTTTCCTTTGTGGACCAGCTCCTTTCTGATCAATGCATTCTTTCCTTAAGTGGGTTAATATCATCAATCGGAAATTAAGTTAACCAACTATTTCTACCATTTTTTATTTTTCTTATGACCGAGAGTGCCTGCTTCCTTTGGAGACTATGTAATGTCCTTTATCTTTATGAATTAATTATCTTTTGTTTTCTTGACAGGTACATGTCAACCTTATATTCTCACCCTGATTTTCCAGAGAAAGGGCCAGAAGAGATTAATGAGGAGCTAATGAAAAATGTTAGCTATAACCCCCTTTTACTTCTCACACCACAGAAAATTAAAAGATATGTTGAGTCTTTATGGAAGAAGAAAAGGTCTGGACAACCTGTCACCTTTACTGATATATTTGGAATGTTAATAGGAGAAACACTAATTCACAATGTAAGCTATGGCTCAGTCTACAATCCTTTTAATACACGTAGACCATGGATATCATGATGGTTTAAATAAAACAAAATATGAATTGTGTTGTAAGAGTCACTTGGTTCAACTTATCCCATCAAACTGAGCACGTAGTCCATGCCAGACTCAGCTCTTCTACATTTCAAACTAGTGCTTACTAATTCATTCTAACTGTGTGTCAGTTTTAATGTGTAGGGAAGTGTTTTGTATTCCTTTTCTTTGGGGGGAAAAAAAAGCAAATGCATTTTAACCCTTAACTGCCCATTCCCCCAAATGGCAATCTTTTTAGATAAGGAGACAAATACAAGTAATATTTTAAGGGTAGAGGAAAAATAGAGGTTGCCCAGAAAGAGTCAGACAATATTGAATCATGTGGAACACACCCATTTGACACATGACTAGTGTGACATCTCATCTGAAGATAAAGCAGAGGAGATAGAGTCTGTGCCAGGAAATCTAGGGGCTAAATTCTTTCAGGGCTCTGTAGTTGCCAAATCGTTCTCTACTTCAAATGTAGACACAGTCCCCAAAGATATGGTTGTTTTTAGAATGAAGGCAATTACTTCCAGAGAGCTAACTTCTTGTTGTTTATTCAGGACCCAGAGTTTTCTAGAATAAGATTTACTTTTATTAGAAAAAATTGAAGTGTCTTGGTTGGAAGTGCTGTTTAAAATAGTTTTCTATCAATATCTGTTTGTAGATTTAAAACCACTTCTTTCTTTCTTCTGTGGACAGAGAATGAACACTACCTTGAGTAGTTTGAAGGAAAAAGTCA
Organism: Rhinolophus ferrumequinum; assembly: GCF_004115265.2. Classification (NCBI taxonomy): domain Eukaryota; kingdom Metazoa; phylum Chordata; class Mammalia; order Chiroptera; family Rhinolophidae; genus Rhinolophus; species Rhinolophus ferrumequinum. The sequence continues at coordinate 17,533,956 of NC_046305.1, forward strand.
ATACTGCTCAATGCCCTTTACCTCTTTTCACCTGTCTGCATGTCAAACCCGATGTTTCAGAACTGATGTTTGCAGGTATGTGACTTCCTTTTCTGAACACTTTCTGGAAACTTTGACCTGTGGTTTCTAATTATTTTCTTTAAAGGAAGCAATTTCAATGCCTTATTTTAATATATTCATGGAAACATAAAAACATTTGAAAATAAAAGAAAATATTTTCTGGTTATAGAGAATGTTCCATGAAATGAATGACTTATGTATTTTCATTGAAATTAGGGAAATAAAAAAAATAAATCATGAATTTAATCAATAACTCAATTTTAATTCCTCATGTCTCAGAGACTTTTAACAACATAGTATGCCTAGTGTTTCCAGGCAACACATATTCTTTTGCTTGCTGCTTATATATGTATTAAATTGGGTAACATGATACATGTTTATCCTTCAAAGCACTATTCTGAGTTTTATAATTCAGCACCTAAATAGCACTCGTGTATACTTGTGGCAGCTGGTGAATAAAATGCCTCGTTTTGTTAAATGTCAGATGTAAACACTTGTTTCTTCTGGAGCTTCACTTCTCATTCTGTGCTCTAAGTCTCAGAGATAACGTATAGAGAAAAAACTGATGGTTGTTAGATGGGAGGCAGGTGAGAATGGGGGAGGTGATGAGGGGATTAGAAAGTACAAATTGGTAGTTGGCCACAGGATTGCCACAGGGATATGAAAGCCAGTTTGGGGAATATAATCAATAATGTTGTAAAGATTTTGTAGGGTGTCTTATTAGGGAGACCACTTCATGGATAGTGTAGATTCCTGACCACTGTGCTGTACACCTGAAGCTGAAGCTGAATAATATTGAATGTCAATTATAATTTATATATATGGTCACAGGATGTGAAGTACAACATAGGGAATAGAGTCAGTGGAATTGTAACAGCTATTTATGATGTCAGAGGAGTAGTCAATTGGGGGAGGGGGTTATTACTTTGTGAGTGGTGTAAATGTCTATTACATTATTTTGTATACCTGAAACAAAAAAAAAGTATGTGACATACTTCTGGGGGCCTCTGCCCATCCTACTCTGCAATATGGGGTAGTATTTCTGACTGTGCCTGGTAAGGTTCATTATTTTTTCAGGAAAAGTATCTCAGAGACATCAGTCACACCATGAACTTAAAGCATCACGAATGGCATGCAGTTAGCAAACGTATCCAGAATCCTTTTGCATTTTACCAAGTCTCGCTTTTTTCCTCAACTGACTATTCTCAGGCAATAATTTTGAATAGTTTGTAAAATGTGGTGTGCCTGGAATTTATTTATTCAAGAAGTGTCAATTATATTGACAGCCCAAGGAGGGAGAGGTTTTTAGCTCTGCTTGACAAAAGAAAAACACAAAACCTCAGAAAGGTTAAATGATTTGCATATTGCCACATAGAAATAAGTAGCAGAGCTGAGAATGGTCTCAAAAATTCTTTGTTCTTTTTATAAAAATAAAAATTGCCTACTTTGATTACTGATTGTAACATGCCAGGGCTAAGTGTGAACCCCCCTCTCCCACCACAGTCCGTTGCCCCTCTTCTGTAAGACGTTATAAGCTGTTTGGAAAATTTGCAATAATTATTAAAAATACACAAGAAAGAACAGAATGTTACTATGCACTTTAGTCTCAGTTTCCTCATCTGTTAAACAAGGATGAGACTCTTCTCAGTGTTTTGCTAAATAAATGAGATTGGCAGGCCCAAATGAAGTTTCAGTAAATCTTAGCAAATTACAGTGTTCTTTGAAAGCTGTATGAGAAAAGTTAGAGGTCTGGATCTTAAAAATGAATAAGATTTGTATATGCCTGATTTGGGCCATCTGTGTAACTGCGATTGTTACTGAGATGAGAGATGCACCATTACCCTTCGGTTTTAAGCTTCTGTGATAAGGAGCTTCAAGCACTTTCTTTCAACAGAGTTGGACAAACCCATCAAACATTAGTTATGTGGATCTTGTACCCAGATAAGATATTCAAAGAAGCGTGTTATGAAGATTCACGTAGCTTGAGTTATTGAGGAAAAAAAGGGTGGAGATATGCCTATAGTTTATGCCTTTGAAATTTATTTAGATTAAAATGCATATTCAAAGGGAAAAATTGAAATATTTGAATTAATATTTTTAAAAGGCAAAGAACCATGCTGGCTTATAGAAATTTCGTCGACTTTTCTTCGACAACATCAGAGAATGTTTTTTCTTCCCTCTTAGAATAATTTTAAACATTTTCCCCTTTTGGAGATATTAAATAAATAAACTTTAGTTGTTTAAACTGTTCAATATTTTTGATGCCTCCACTTCACTACATTGCTGATAAGATTTAAAACTTTCATTTAAAACTTTCCATTTTTCAGGAAATTGCATTTACTGAACACAACTTATGGATTCACCATCACGTTAAGTTCTTTGACAGACACTAACGGAGTAAAACTACCGTACTCTTCCTCAAGAAAGTTACCATCCTATTAACAAGACAAAAATAAAATATGAAAAATTAATGAGCTGTGCACGTAGAGTATTACTGTCTGTTTTAGTGTGTAAAACTAACTTAAGTGTAAGATATCAAAGATATTTGGTATAGTCATACAAAAGACTTCATGAGGGTGATGGAACATAGATTCAGGTTGAACTTAGAAATATCTGTCAAGTGTAGGTGAAAAGTCACATCTTTATGTAAAAACGGTATGAGAAAACGTGCAGAAGGGAAGCCAAAGTTATCCTTTGGAGATAGTGAAAAAAAAAAACACTAGCCGTGATATGAACTGGTGACGAGTATATTTGGGAATATATAGGTGGTATATTTGGGAAAACCATTAGTGCCGAGCTATAGAAAGATTTGAATTCCAGACAGAAATGCTTTTATTCAATTATAATGATAATGGGAAATAGTGAATGCTTTGAGTTAGGGGAATGCAATTATTTAAGCAGTGTTTTTGGTGATTCAAAAAGGATTTGGAAGCAGTAATATCACTGTGTTTTTGTAATCAGGTCCTGGAACTAGGGAGATACTGATAAGGAAAGAGAAGAGGAGAAAAACTTAAAAAGCCTAAAGGTTACTGGTGAAATATGCTGATGATTTGCTATGCATGCTTTCAGCTCAAAGACTTTTTATTTATTTATTTGTTTTTCTGGGTTGTGATAACCGTTGTTTATAGAAACAGGTAGCTTGACTGGGAGGAGAAGTGATGAATTCCTTTCCAGGCAAGTATAGTGGGGTGTGATGACAGCACATCTAAAGGGCAACAGGAAGTTGGAAATAGGTAGTGGGAGTGCAGGAGAGAGGTTCAAGTGTGAAATTACAAATCAACAGCAAAGGAAGAAGAGTCAAATACTACCATGGTGAGTTCTTCAATAAGGATTAGACAGCAAATCTTACCTCTTGAGAATGTCTGTAATTATTGTGTGCATAAGCCACAGCATTCATAAAGAAAAGATCGCTAGAGAAGCAGGAACAAGGATTTTATTATGTCTCAGTACCCAAGATAGGGTGTGAAATTCAGAGATAGGAAATAACTCACAGTGATATAGAAATTTTCCTAACAGCCTCTAATTCATCGTTAGTCATGTCTCACTAACTCCATGTAAGTCACTACAAAATACAGCATTTTCAGACGAAGGGTATATGTGTCACTGGCTTTGATCTAAAATGTATGATAAATGTGTTTTCATTATGTCCTTCATGAAATTTGAATGTTCTGATATACCACTGAAGAAACAATAAATATACATCCACAATTCCTTTTCCAAAACTTAGGGGACAGATATGTTGGAATTCAAAATATTTTAGATTTTAAAGTTAAAAAAAAATACATAGATTGTATATTACCTAATATCCCCACTGGAGTCTTATAATCAAATAGAGTGATTTCTTCAGTAGAATGTATCAATATTATGATTGTGTGGGATAAATAAAAATTAAACCTCACATCATTTTAAGACTGGTTTCTCTGCTAAATGAATTCAGGTCAGGTTTTACCACCAAATGAGTAGCCAAAAAAATCTTGTGGATTTTGGAGTTATTTAGATTAGGGGTTGTTGGGTAAGATATATAGACATGTTATAATTTCAGAAAGGGAAAAACCGGAAAAAGTAAAAATGAAGGAGGGCAGAAGACTGGATGGTGTTGGGACTTTGTAGAGGATGGTCAACAAAGACCTTGAACTAAAGGTTAAGAAGAAAGATCCTTATACTTGCAGAAGGGAAAGCAAGCATGAAGGCACCACAGTAGGAATGAGCTTGGCCTCTACAAGGAACATGAAGAAGGCTCATATGGCTGAAGTGGACTAAGCAGAACAAAATGCGATGGGGGATTGGTTAGGGCATGTGGGCAGGCAGGGAGTGTGAGCTAGACCATCACGAAGCCTTGTCAGCCGTGTCTTTATTTTCAGTGTAATGGGAAGCCATTTGAAAGCTTTCAGCTGGCATTAGTGTGCTGGGACTTGTTTCTAAAAACTCATTCTCGCTACTGGGTATCAAAAAGATATTAGGGGAATAGAGAAGAGACATTTTAGAAGGCTATTGTGGAGATCCAAGGGAAAGAATATGGTAGCTTATACCAGTACGGTCATGGTGTACACATGGATAAGTAGTCAGTTTCTAACCATATCTGATGATAGAGCCTACAGAACTTGATACTCGTGTGTGAAATATAAGGGAAAAAGAACCATTAAGGGTAATTCTAAAGCATGAATAGTGATACGAATATATGAAAAGCAGTACCATTTACCAAGAAGGGGAAGACTGTAGCAAGTATAGGAAGTGGGAGTCTGAAACCTGGAATTTGTTTGGGATACATTAAGATTCAGATAATTCTTAGACATATTATAGCCGTGGACATACGTGAAACATAATAGTAGCTACCATTTGCTGAGTGATTAAAATGTGCCATGCCCTCTTCTAAGCTCTTTACATTTCTTAATTCATTAGATCCTCACAAGGATTCTACTATCTACTGATTTTATTCACATTTTATACATTAAGGAACTAAGACACAGAGAACACAAGTCATCTACCCAAGGTTGCACAGTCAGTAAGCATCAGAATGGGATTTGGACCCAGGGTTCTGGCTCCAGAGCTTCTGCTCTTAGAAAGCACACACTATTGACCCTATTACCATGTATTTCTTAAGATGTTCATCATGAAAACTTGACCTTGTCCTCTTGTAAATTAGAAGAATGGTTAACAAGCAAAGTTGAGGCAAGATGAAAAAAAGGTAAATGTTAGAAACACATTCTTCCATTTTGATAGTTTGCCTGCATTATCAGAATGAGTTTAGCTTGGATTTTAAATCTGAGTCAACAGTTTTCAGTTTTCCATTCTTTAATTTTAAGATGCATTTATAAAAGATACCTGAGTTTTTAAATGCAAAAAGGTATTTAATTTGTGCATATTAGAAGGGATCCTTTTGTGTTCTCATCTTATTCATCTATAAGCTGTTTTCCCCCAACTTCTCTACAATGCCATATACATAATAGGCATGTGGTTAATCTAAATTTTTTTTAAATAAATGAATGAGAATAATTATGGCATTACTGAAGTGATCTTTAACAGTGCTCATCTCTGTGGTATTTTCCTATTAGTGGATCGAATTTTTTTTAATGTTTTCAGATTGGGTTGAATTTAGTCCATATGAGATCGGCATGGCTAAATATGGTACTTTCATGACTCCTGACTTATTTGGAAGCAAATTTTTTATGGGAAAAGTTGTGAAGAAGTATGAAGAAAACCCCTTGCATTTCTTAATGGGTAAGTGATACAAAATCTACCATTAGTTTGTCTGACTGTTTTAAAGCTTGGTGCATTCTAAGTTATTCTCTGGTTTTGCTTTATTTTAGGTGTCTGGGGCAGTGCCTTTTCTATATTGTTCAACAGAGTCTTGGGAGTTTCCAGCTCACAGAATAAAGGTTCTACAATGGAGGAAGAACTAGGTATTGTGAAAACATGCTTATATTCATAATAATTATGCAACATTGACAAATTTCATTAACGTGTATATACATAGAAAATTAAATCATCTTAAAAATTGTAATTGTCATAAAGTTATCAATAATTTGGTTGAATCAATCTAAATATTTCCTAGGAATTAATATGTACATCACTTCTTAACTACAGAGCCACATTGTCTTAAGGGTAACTACAAAGCAAAGTTATATTTGCTGAAATACTCTGACTTAATTTATTTCAATGAGCATGATGATTCAGATATAATGTTCTCGACTCTGATTTTGTGGAAATAACTAAGTCTTTTCTAAGTTATGTGAAGATTTCAGAAAAAAGAAAAAAAGAAAAGAATAAAAGTACCACATGTGATGTGGCGCGCTTCTCTGGGCTCCTTCTCTGTTGCATAATACAGAGAAATCTAGGGTTTGTTATTTTTTCCTCCTAAGGCAGGAAGAAAATAGAACTGAAATAACATTTGAAGGTGGGTGAGACAATGTCTGAAGACCTAGGAAAAGGAGAATGTTTATACTAAATAGTCTTGAGAGTATTCTTTGTTGTGAGACCTCCCCTTTAAGGCCAATGATTTGGCAGCTTCGGAGGAATACTGTGAACTTGAGAACCCAGGTCAGCAGGATGTGTGTTATCTCGGATTAGGGAAAGGTTTCCAGAAATGAGACCAGAGAGGTGACTGAGGGGAATCTGAAGACTCCTGGTGATTCTTTCATCCGTTGGCCAACTAAAGCCTTCCTTTTAAAGGCGTGTTCAAAGGTGGTTTGGAGTTTTCTTTCCCCTCCCTTCTGAAGAAAGATTGGAGGGTAAATTGGACCATAATCAGATAATTTGAAATGAAATTTTTTGCATTCTCAAGGAGTTTTGATTGTGAACAATCTAAGCTTTTGAAAAGATGATGCTATATTATACCATAGTGACGGCAAATAGATAAATTCAGAATATGTAGCTATTTATATCATAAAAACTTCCTGATGAAGTAAGTACTTTGGTGAACCATCTTCTTAAATGAGAGTGTCAAATATGACCCCAAAAAATACTTAACAAAAGAAAAGTTGTCCTGCTAAAATACATGTAGGTCCAGAAACACATATGACACCTGAAGTGGACCATTTTTTCACATGCCCCTCCTCTATAGGACAGAATTACTTTCTGTATGAGTCATGAAAAGAAATGAATAACATTAGCCTGTGAACGTTTTCTTTTATTGAATTTCATGTGTGTAATTATGCCAGTAAAATTAAAACTAAAAGTTTAAAAAGTCAATCGATGCCTCAAGCATTTATTAAAACTTCCGTCATATAATCTTGATCATTTATGTACATGACATTTATGTAGGTATAATGAACATACACAGAGTAGTATGGGGAAACCAAAATTTATACCTCTATTGTCTGAGTTTAAAGCACCCAAATGTTTCTATCACTGAAAATGAAAACTTTGGAGTAAGTTTCTTAAAATTAAAAATAAAATCTATTCACTACCAGAAGAAAAAAGGGATTTGCAGAAAATGATTTTATATGTGTACAAAAGAAGTTTGATTTTCCTATAAATGATGATTATAAGAATAATCTGTGAATTCCATAATTAAGATACTTTTTACTTGAAAAAAGATGACCAATTGTTATGCTAGATTTTACTCCTATCGTTATTTTAAAGATTTATGGCTTCTATTTTAGTTTTTATAACTGCTCTCTTAATATGTTCTGAGGAAGCAAAAAATTCTGACACCAAAAAAGGAACATTTCAACAGACGATTTTCAGTATTATTGAAAATTAGAAGATACCTTACATTAGTAGCTTTCATTTATTTTGATGAAACTGCTCTGTAGCCCCTTGTACGTTTTGGTTTTATCCTACATTTACCTTTATAAACACCACTTAAACATATTTAATCAACGAAAAACTACCTTTTTGGTATCACAAGGAGCTTCCTGTAATCAAGTTATTCTTTCTGTCAGATTAAGATAAACAAAAATTCTTCCCTTTAAATCACGAAAGGGAAGAAATTGTCCCTTTAAATTTTAAACTAGATTTTCATGTCCTAGGACATTTTGTTTTTCAATGAGAAATTTGAAACTACTAGTAAATACAGTAAGTTGAGATTTACTAAATTGATCTAAACTTACATTAGTCAATCTAGTAGCTCTCACTCTGGTTTTACGGAGATTACTTCCTTATAGTAAACTTAATTGGGAGTCTTGACACCTGAGGTCCTTCAATTGTTTTGTTTTCTTTCCACAGAAAATATTACAGCAAAGCATATTGTGAGTAATGATAGCTCGGATAGCGACGATGAATCACAAGAACCCAAAGGTAAGAGAGTTGGGACCGTCTGTGGCAGAAGTCCATTAGGAAAGGATTATGACTGTTCCCTCTGATTCTCTCATTCAAGATGGAAATGGGAATCTCTGCTTACGGCACTGAGTAATAAAATTGTATCTCTCAATTCAGAGAGAGAATCCGTGCTGTATGTGTAATCAAATATGCAACACATGAATAGCCCTTATTTTTTTTCTTTTTAATACCTCAAAAATAATATCACTTGAATAAATGGAGAACAAACTGAGATCATAGAAATACCAAATTTTGTTTTAAATCTGATTAGAGCACTGGACTTTCAGCCTGGAACTGTGCTCTGGGAGCATTTTTACATATGTTAAAAAATTGAAATTTTATCTTTAAAACTTTTATTATTAAGTAACATGTGAAAAATTATACTCTCACTCCGTTCCTGAGCCTTGTCCCATTGCCGGTATTCCTTCTGTTAGGTAGGGAGCAGTGAGGAAGAGGGGTGAAATTATGGAGAACTTTTTGTTACATGTATTACTTTGTAGTATAAATGAGTTCCTTTACATTTTGGCAAGACAGCTTTCAGCTTGGTGTGGATCAGGATAGTCAGTGATGGAGCTGGGACAGGGATAAGGTAAGGATCAGGTATATTTGTTGTAAATGTGGTAAAGTGGAGTGATTTTACATTGAGACACAGTGTTTTGCCACCACCATTTATACAAACATTCCCCATAATACAAAAACAGAATACAACCAACACACAAAAATCAAAGAGAAGATTTTTAAACCGAATGAACACGTTTTATTATAGTTTGAATAGAAATTTTAGAAGATATCAAGTACTTTCTTGTCCAAAAACCAGTGAATCCCACCGCCATGGTAATATACTGGGAGAAACTGTTTTGTTCATGCTGAATGCACACTAAAAGTAAAATTCTCTTTTCATGGCAGTGCTGTGACTGCCTCATCAGATGCGTCTGTAAATTAGAGGTGCCTTCTCTGAGAAATCAGTTCCGTAGGCCCATAGCTTAGTCAGTGTGCAGCTTCTTGTAAACATTTGAAACGGGTACCTTGGGCAGATGAAGCTCTCAGTCCGGCACCAGGCTTGGCCGGTGGTGCCCAATCTGAGCTTTAGTCCCTATTTGCCTATTATCCTGCTGCCTTAGCCAACCAGTAATTTTCCTAATTACATGTGGTAACCCAAGTCAGTAGGCAGGTGCCCCGAAAAAACACTGTCCTGGAAGGAACTGAGCCTGAATTCTGGCTCCTTCATATTTTTAAATTTAATTCTTCAGGTCTTTTTTTTTTTTTTTTTTGAATTTTGAATTTCTTTTTAATGAAGGGAGCTAGCCAATACAAAGGGTATAGACCGCATATGGCTAGCATTCCTAGAATTACTTCTGTATTGATTTAGGGACTATCGAATAGATGTAATAATGGTTTGGCACTTACTAAGTAAATCGCTACAGAGGATCAATACATTTGATTACCTCTGCAGTACTATCTGGTTACGTAAAAGCTGAAAAGTTCTAGGACCCTTTGAATATGGCTGCTTTGGTTTTAGTACCAGCCTAGATTGGAGAATGATATTTAGGATGTTTTCAAGGATTTCTTACTAGCTATTAATACTCATTTTTTTTCCTTTTAAATAGACTTTATTTTTTAGAGTAGTTTTAGATTCACAGCAAAATTGAGCAAAAAGTACAGAGAGTTCCCATATATCCTCTGCACACACACACACACACACACACACCCCGCCACACACACACACCCCCTGCCACACACACACACACCCCCTGCCACACACACACACATATATACACAGCTCCCCCATTATCAACATTGTATCCCAGAGTGGTACGTTTGTTATAATCAATGATTCTATGTTTACACATCTTTATTACCCAAAGTGCAAACATTAGGGTTTACTCTTGGTATTGTATATCCTATACATTTTCACTAATGTATGACATGTATCCACCATTACAGTATCCATATAGAGTAGTTTCACTTCCCCAAAAGTCCTCTATTCCCTAAGAGTCTATTACCTAAGAATCTATTCATCCCTTGCCCTCCACCCCCCAACCCCTGGCAACCACTGATCCTTTCACAGTCACATAGTTGGCACCATACAGTATGCAACCGTTTCAGATTGACTTCTTTCATTTAATAACATGCACTTAAGGTTTCTTCGTGTCTTTTTGTGGCTTGATAGCTTTTTTTTTTTGTACTGAATAATATTACATTGTCTGGATTTATCATAATTTATTTGTCCATTTACCTACTGAATGGACAAAAAACTTGGTTGCTTCCAAGTTTTGGCATTTATGAATAAAGTTGCTATAAACATGCATGTTCAGATTTTTGTGTGCATATAAGTTTTCAACTTCTTTGGGTAAAAACCAAGAAGTATAGTTGTTGGATCATATGATAAGAGTATAGTTTAGTTTTGTAAGAAACTTTCAAACTCTTTTCCAAAGTGGCTGTACCATTTTGCATTCCCACCAGCAATGTATGAGTGTTTCTGCTTCTCAACATCCTCACCAGAATTTGGTGTTGTCAGTGTTTTAGATTTGGGCATTTTTAATAGGTGTGTGGTGTTATCTCATTGTTGTTTTAATTTGCATTTCCCTAATGACATATGATATGGAGCATTTCTTCATATTCTTACTTTCTATCTGTATATTTTCTCTGGTGAGATGTCGGTTAAGGTCTTCTGCCCATTTTTTAATTGGGATCTTTGTTTTCTTATTGTTGAGTTTTAAGAATTCTTTCTACATTTTAGGATAACAGGATACATTTTAGGATAAAGGATAACAGTCCTTTATCAGATGTGTCTTTACAAATATTTTCTCCCAATGACTCATATTTTCATTCTCTTGAGGCACCTCCATTTTGAGTCATATGGTTTTGTGCAAGATCTTTAGTCATTTTCAACTTTAGTTTCTTCAAATCTATACTGGCATCATTTTACCTACTTTCACAGAATTGTTGTAATCATCAAATTAGCAAATGTATACAAAGGGCTTTGAGTTGAAAAAGGCTATAAAATAGAAATTTACTATTAGTTTTATAGCTAATAAGCAATGGATATCATTTATCTGTTGACTGCTGTGTTTGTGCCACAAATGATGCCATTTATTAGGTTGGTGCAAAGTAATTGCAGTTTAAAAGGTTAGAAATAATTGCAACACCGCAATTACTTTTGCACCAACCTACTACAACTATATCACAGAGAAAGGAGATCCTCTGCTGTTACATAACTTGGGTTTATTTAATAATGCGATGATGAGGAGGATGAGGGTAATGGAGCAGCTGCTCCAAATATTTGGATAATAATTGAATATCTTATTCATATCCTGTGTAATTGGAGACATAAATCATTAACCTTAAAGCCTGAATTGTTCTAGCGAAAGATTTTCTTTGTCATAGGTGGCATTAGAAAAGTGTGGGAGTAGATAAGAATATGTCTTTTTTGTATGTGTGTGAATATGTAGTCATTTGGATTTGTTCCTGAAAGAAAGATCACTGATTTACTCAGTTAAAGTAATCTTTGTGAATATTTATGTGGTATTATGTGTATTTAGTTAACATTTATTGGAAATTATGAAGTTTGAACATAGAGTCTCCTTTCTCTCAACACACACACACACACACACACACACACACACACACACAAGTTTTATATATATTTATATACAGAGTTTCCAGAAATCTGAACAGGAAGTGATTTAGGCAGGTGGGATCACACCCTCCCATACAGTGTTCTCAGATTTGGATTATGAGTGGATAATATTGGTGATGAACAAAAATATGACTCTACAGCTGCTACGATAACTACGAGTATTTCTGCTCCTAACTAGTGTTTATTAAGAATTTAATATGGACCAGGCAGTTTCCTAAGAAATGCACATGAATGCCCTAACTCAGTTAATCATTGCAACAACCCTATGAAGTTTACTGATGAGAAAATGAAGGCTGAGAAGGGTTAACTAACTAGTAATCGGGGAGAGAGGATTAGAATCCAGGCAATCTGATTGTGGAGCCAATGCTCTAACTAACTACACAACATAGATTCCGGGTAGTAGTGATGTGTGTATAGATTTTAAGGAAAAAGTCATTTGAACCGGGTAGTGGTGATGTGTGTATAGGTTTCAAGGAAAAAGTCATTTAAAGCTGCTTCTTTGGGAAAGTTGCTAAATTTTAAAACATTTTAAAGTATGTGTTTAAATTATAGAGCTTTTTTTGTTTTGGTTTTTAAGATTTTATTGGGGAAGGGGAACAGGACTTTATTGGGGAACAGTGTGTACTTCCAGGCTTTTTTTGCAAGTCAAGTTGTTGTCCTTTCAATCTTAGTTGTGGAGGGTGCCGTTCAGCTTCAAATTGTTGTCTTTTCAGTCTTAGTTGTGGAGGGCGCAGCTCAGCATCAGGTTCAGTTGCCGTTTCTAGTTGCAGGGGGCACAGCCTACCATCCCTTGCAGGAGTCGAACCGGCAACCTTGTGGTTGAGAGGATGCACTCCAACCAACTGAGCCATCCGGGAGATCAGCTGTAGCTCAGCTCAAGGTGTTGTGTTCAATCTTAGTTGCAGGGGGCGGTGCCCACCATCCCTTGCCAGACTTGAGGAGTTGAACCGGCAACCTTGTGTTTGAGAACGCACTGGCCCATGTGGGAATCGAACTGGCAGCCTTCGGAGTTAGGTGGATGGAGCTCTAACCACCTGAGCCACCAGGCCAGCCCCAAAATTATAGTGTTTTAAACCCCAAACTTTATAAGCAGGGAAGAAATGACAGTTCCTAGGGTGTTTACTGAGCAGGAAATATATGTTGAATCCTTCAGTTGTCTGTTCTGAGTTTGCAAACTTTCTGGAAGTTTACTAAACAGGATAGAGAAGGAAACTTAAGAAATGAAGAGGATAGGATTGCATACTGTGGATTTTGCCTGTGTGACTGTGTGAGTGTTTGTATGTGTGTGTAGACAGGGAAAGGAAGAAAAGGATTGAGGGAGGGGAGAAAGGGGAAAATAAAAGTTTGCCTGGAAATCTAGGAATTCACCAAGTGACACTGTCAAGAATACAACCTTTAGACTACCCTTAGGTATAGGGTAAAGTAAGAACAATTTAAGGACCTAAATGACTAATTGAAATATTTACTATATTCATTTACGCAGATAAACATTTCTTAAGTCAAAAGCCATAGAATTTCATTGCTAATTTGAACATTCAAGTGCCCAAAGAAGATCTTTTTTAAATAAATTTTGGAATCTGTACGATCATCTTTTCTTTTGCCTTAGGCACTGAAAATGAAGATGCTGAAAGGGAACATCAAAATGATAATCAAGAAAGTTGGGTGCATCGTATGATAATGGCCTTGATGAGTGATTCAACTTTGTTCAATACCAGAGAAGGACGTGCTGGAAAGGTGCACAACTTCATGTTGGGTTTGAATCTCAATACATCCTATCCACTGTCTCCTTTTAGAGACTTTACCACACAGGAATCCCTGGATGAAGATGAATTGGATGCCGCGGTGGCAGGTAACTACACAAAATATAACCCAAGGAAGCTAATTCAGGAGTTCTTCAGTCCTTCTCTGGAGAGAAGGAGTTTTAGTTATTATTAATTCTTATTCATTTATACTCAGCTACAAAAACATGAATTTAATATGTGTAAGGGCTTCACGTTACTGTCTTTTGGGGGAAAAAATACATTAGACAGGAAATGGCAGTCATATCAGCCTAAAAAGTTTTCATTGAAATATTGAGTGGAACCTTAGATGCTCTCTGTATTCATCAAGTTTCACTCACAGAAAACAGGAACCCTACTGAAATGGGTTTGAATTAGGTGTTTACAAAATTGTTCCAAGTCTTGGAAGAGCAGGCTGGAGGATGAGCTTCCAGAAATGATTTCAAAAACACTTCAGAATCACTCTCACAAACACCCCCACAACTGTGCTTGGCAGTAGAAATAGCAGAGACATAGCTCTGCCTCATTTCCTGTTTCAAGTCTCCCGTGGGTGTTTCTCCTTGGCAAAGGACAGGTCTCCGGCTGGCCTCAGAGCTGTAAGGGAATCTGGTAACTGTAGTCCTTAGCCTGACCCTCTACTGCAGGGCAGTGACGTGTGCAAACTAGGCGTGAGGTGGAATGGAGAGGAGCTCACCTGTCTGCAGCATCCATCGGACTATTGAATCTGTCCTTCCAGTTCTCAGAAACATTAGTTAACTTTCTTAAGGCCACTGGTAAGACCTCATTCACTTTCAGGTTTTGTCACTTAGCCAAATTCCAAAGAATAATTTCCATATTCTTCAGTTCATGCATGTTTCAAATTAAAAGTTAACGTTACCTTGGTGACTAATCAAGACAAAATAATCTTTCTCGTAATGATCCTGTCATTGTAAATTTTTCTACTTTATCATACCATCGTTTTCCCTTAACTGCCCAAATGCCATTTCTCAGTCATTTCTGCCTAAGAACATTGTCAGGATACTATAAAAACTTAAATGGATTTTCTACTACTCTTTGTTTAAGCATCATACCTATACAACATGTGTGAAAATTAGGACATGGCTTTAGATTTTAGTTGTTTTGTTAGTGTTGCTTCTGTGTGTTGCTTGAGCTTAAGGGAAATTGCAAAAGCAAAAGTTACCCCTGTTATTTAAACAAGAGGAGTAGAAACTCACTATACCTTGCCTTATGTTTATGGTATCAAAGGCTAGGATATGGGGTTATGTCTGGTTATATACCTTCAATCTAAACCCTTCCATATGAACAGTAAATGAAAGTCTATTTGTGACAAAGTCAACGTCTATTTTTAAATTCATCCAAAATTTAACAACAACAAACTTGGCCTTACCTTCAGTGACATTGTTTTTCTTGTATTGTGGCACAGGATTATACTTATTTCCATTACAATACCAATTAAAAGTGTCTTCTTTAGAAACATAGGCTTTATGGATGAATGATGATGGGCTTTTAAAAAACAACTTAGTCTCCTAGAGCATTTAGAGCTAAAAAATCTCTTTAGTTATATTACTCTCTAGAAAAGGAAGATCACAGAAGATAGTTATCATCTTTGCCTAAAATTACTCAGCTGAGCTAGAATTGAGATAGTCCTCCTGACATTGCTCAGAAACCTTTCCCTTCTGCTGCACTTACTCCTAGTCCTCAATTTTATTAGTCATTGCCTTGCTGATGTAAAAGTGGAAGCTTCCTTTGTGTGTACTTTATTATATCTGTTTTACGTTCTTACTTTGATCACATCACTCAGCATAGCTCCTTCTGTGGTTTGCACAGCATGCATTCTGCACTTCACATTTTAACAACTTCCTGGAATTTTTCAATATCTTATGTAGATTTGAAAGTGTTAGGGTTGCTAGATAAAATACGTTTCCAGTTAAATCTGAATTTCAAATTTGTTGAGATTTTTGAAATGTTTTAATCTAAAATTTTTTTTAATTAATGATTTTTGGAAAGAATTTTTACATTTTACATTTTAGTGTGTATCTCATTAAAATTCAATGTCATTTACTTTGTATTTATCCAATTGAAAAAACTGTATATAGCATATGGATTTTAATAAAAAAATCCAGTTTGGTCAGTGTTAAGTTTATTCAGGTTAATTATTTACAGACCGACATTGCTAAAAATGACTTCATTTTGGGGCTGGCCCCCGTGGCTCAGGCAGTTGGAGCTTTCTAACTCCGAAGGCTGCCAGTTCGATTCCCACATGGGTGAGTGGGCTCTCAACCACAAGGTTGCCAGTTCAACTCCCGCAAGGGATGGTGGGCTCCGCCCCCTGCAACTAGCAACAGCAACTGGACTTGGAGCTGAACGGCACCCTCCACAACTAAGATTGAAAGGACATCAACTTGACTTGGAAAAAAGGCCTGGAAGTACACACTATTCCCCAATAAAGTCCTGTTCCCCTTCCCCAATAAGGTCTTAAAAGAAAAAAAAAAAGAAATGACTTCATTTTGGACTGAATTTACTGGATTGATGTGTTTTCTCAGATAATGCCCTTACTAAGATAAACTCTTTTATTTCCCTCTGGTTATTTCCAAGTTTTAGGATTATGATGTGTGTGGAATGAAAAGTTAAAATGTTCATCAGAAACTGTGTTCATATTGGTTCACAAAGTCTTTATTGAAACTCCTATTATACAGTTTAAATACCATAATTTCAATATAACATTAATTAAGATTATTTCTCTTTTATTTTTGTGCTCCCATATAAAAAGAGAATTGAGATTTTTATCTATTGTAGATATTATGTTGGGAAAATCTTAAATTTCAGTTTACCTTACGATGATGTCATTTATACCAATTAAAATATGAGCATCTTTTAAAACAACTTCTCAACCTAAAATGAGAAAAAATGAGTGCACTATTTTTGTGCCTCTTTCTACACCTTGCAGACAATCTTTTGAAAACAAGAGAAATAATAAGATGACAAAATTCCCCTCATTTGTTTACTTCAGAATAGTTCTGTACCTGTAGAAACTAATTTTGGAGAAGCTATCCATTGGTTATATGACTTCTTTCCTGTTTACTTTTGTGTTTATGCTATTTACTGAGACATACACCATCTGGAATAAGGAATTGAGACATGAGTCCTTTTAGGCCAGAGTTCAAAACACAAACATCCAAATATTTGTGCATCGTAAATTGAATCTGTGTGATGTATTTATAAAATGACCATCACAAACATGCACAGTGGAACTGCTTTAAGGAAATGGTCATAACTATAAAACATATCATGTTTCCATAACTATGAAAAAAATCAGATTAACTCATTCACAGGTTTGAGAACCATGCCTGCTTTAACTTATGGGAAGATATTCTTTCACAATGGTATTTTCAAACTCTATGATATTTCAGTAGATGATGTACAATAAATCGGGTTCAAGTTCAAATCAATTTGAAAACACTAATAATTCCATCCCCCTCTTCAAAATGTAATGGGATACTCCAGTGAGTTGGAGAAGTCCTACTTCAAGGAGCCTCAAGTATAGTGGTTTAAAAGTAAACTGGCTTACGTTGGAATCCTGGCTCCGCAATTTATTGACTGGACAATCTTTTGCAGTTACTTAGCATAAGCCTCAGTTAACAATGATAGAAAAGTAGAGTTAAAACTCAAAACCAGCAACCCTGATGCTGATGGAACTGTAGGTTCTTGAGGATGTGACGGTCTTCACTGTTTTCAAGTTCACTTATAAGATGGAAATAATAGTGATACCTATTAAGGATCATGTAGCATCTTCATTAGAAAGTGTTGTTAGTCCAAAGCACAGTAAGCATAGGGAACACACAGTATATTTGCCTGTTGAATCTTATATGTCTCAACTCTATTTGATGTAGAATCTTAAATGTTTCACACCTATTTCATCATGGAACTCTTGTGTATAGGACATCTGTTAATATCTTGTAAAATTATGTGCTTTGAAACACAATTAAGAAACACTACTTCCTGTCAGTTTATCTGGAAAGTTGGAACCATGGTGTTTAGCTATATGCCAGAGCTGGGAATTGGTCCACATAACGACTTTTCTCTCAAATGTAATCTTGGATTTAAAGGAGGGTAAATGAGATTATAGTTTCATGAGAAGGGACAAATCAAACAAAATATGAGAAAAATGGTCTGTTTTTGGTTAATCCTTTAGCAAAATTTTTAAAAGCACTACGTTTATGAAGCCAAATAAAAATTTGTGAATTATTATTATACTTTATCATTATTACGTAATGATGATCATTTTTGTGTTAGGGAAAATCACTGCATTATTTCATTAATGTGTGTTTAATTTTTTTTGTTTAATTTTGATAAGATACATATGTGTATTGATGTGGTTTTAATGGTGGACAGATGCATGTGTAGATAACCTCGTATATTATAGTTATTGCTTTTTAAGTTATCCATGTTAAACCCTTTTAGTTTTATGGTTGTGCCACTTTCTTTAGAAACATTGTCACACTGTGCACAGGGCTGAAACTTTGTGGAAAGGTTAGAATCTTCACAGTTACTATCTATGTGAAACTGGATCTCTCTGGACCCCAGTTTCCTTACGTTTGAAATGACAGTAATAATACCTCCTTTGTAAGAGTCTTAAGAGGATTATAAATCTTATAAATGAAATTTCTAATACATTATGGATGCTCAATGTAAATGAAGCTGCTTTTATGAAAAATAAAAGTACCCAAATAATGAATTTTCAGCTTCAGAGTAAAACATGTAAAAACTAATATAAGAAAAAAGGCTCATAATTTTTCACTTTTAAAAAGTTCACATATGTAGTTTTTAAACAATACAAATTTCAAGGGAATAAATATTAAAACTGGGTTTGATAATATATATATTTTTCAATTTTATTATTCTGAAGTTCCAGATTCTGTGATAGAAATTTAGAAGCTTGGCTTTTGGCAAAGTACACTGTCACTATAATCCATAGATACTTGATAAGAAAAGAGAACTAACCTGAAGATAATTATTGAAAGAATGATTTCTCATATCTCTCATTGGCTAGGCATACACCTTGAACTTTTTGCTTGGACTTGTTTGTTTTTTTTCTAACTTGGCCTGTTTTTCATTCAGTTATATGATCTTATTCTTGTCTAAACCTAGTCCCCCATAGCATTTTGTGTGTGCATGTGTGTTTTTTAGCATATTTGTTTTTCATTTAAGATTATTTATTCACACCTTCCCTCTTTCCTTCAGCTATTCTGGGCAGTACAAATCACCTCAAGTGTAAGCTCTTTCTCTCTTTATTCATAAACATCACTACTATATATTTATAGCATTCATTTGTTATTCAGTATTTTAGAGATGAGAAATTTTAATAGATATGAGAAAAGAAAACACATGACTTAACTGTGGAAACAGGATATTAATGGTTTCTTCAGTAACTAAAGCAAAGTCTAATTTAGAACCATTTCGAATCACATTGAATAAACTTCATGGCTAATTGTCTAATAGGTGTTTTAATTTTAGTTTTAGTCATGATAAGTATCGTGGTTTTAATTGGACAGTAGAAATGTAAAGATTTGCCTTCCTTTTTTATCTCTAGCTCTTAAAATGCAATGATAAAATTGACTATGAGAGTATTATAGTCAGTGTCATTCTTATTTAGAAATAGACAGAGGAAACTAACATGCAATGAATGGTTTCCATCTATGTGCTGAACTTTTTTTTTTTTTGATAATAGGTATTAACATTTTACAGGTGATTCTATAAACATGGGCGACCCTCTGGTTTTCATTGTTTTCTCTATGAAAGTGCTTCCCAATGGAATTGAAAAGCTTGCTCAGAGATCATAATGCATGTCTAATACGAACACCTTCACTCTAGTCCACTGTAATAGATCTCCCACTTGAATGTTGCCCACCTTCTTTCTAACAGAGCAAGTGGGAACAAGTGTGAGGACAAAGGGACAGAACAAAACAATTGCATGTCATTTCCTTCAGGTCAAATGAATTCAGTTGTGATCACATTTCTTTCTCCTGGGAAGTGAATCAGGATTACCACGTATAAATGGGAAGAGCAGCCTGTTGTGAATATTACTTTTTCATAAAACTAATGATTTCTAGGCCCTGCTTTCTTTTAGATGCCTTGTCATCTTTATTCCTCTCTCCTTCTATGCTGTGGCCACATGGGGCTTCTTGCTGTTCCCAGATATACCAAGCCTTCTTCTGCCTTAGGGCTTTTGCTCTAGCTCTTCCCTCTCTCTGGAAACAATGTCCCCCAATCTTTAGATGGCCAATTCTGTTGTACGAATCTGGTCTCAGCTCATGGTCTCCTCCTCAGAGAGGTCGCTCCAGACTATCCAACTGAAGTGACTCCCTGTTACAGTACCCTCTTATTTTCTTCAATGCATTAATCACTGTCTAAACTATCTTTTAATATTTATTGACTAATTTGTCATCAAATGTACTCAGAATATAAGCTCTGTTAGAGAAGACTTTGCATCAACCTTGTGCAGCACCTAGAAGGATGCCTGAACAGTCGTAGACGGTCCATGTTTGTTGAATGCGTTGGCTAGATTATATTTTTGGACTCCCATCACCTAGAGAGACGCAGTGTGGGACCCATTCAGACTCTGCCACTGCCCAGTTGTGTCACTTTAGAGCTGAATTTCATGAATTTCATCCTCCATTTGTAAATATCCCTGACCTTACGTGTCTGTTATCAGACTGAAACCAGATAACGTATGAGGAAATGTTTTTAAACCAGTAAAGACCTATAAAGGGATCTTTCTGCATAGCTTAGAGTTAATACCAGGGCTGGACTAAGTACTTCCCATGCATTGTGTTACTTAATCCTTGCAGCAACTTTATTTGCTTGATTCTTTTACCCCGGTATTACAGATGAACAAACTAAGAGTTAAAGACAATAATGAATTTACGGTTGCTGAAGTTTGGACTCATGCCCAGCTCTCTTTGTCTCCAAAGCCTGAGGGCCTACCCACATGGAATTCTATCTCACAGATTTACTAACAAATATGTTTATAGTCTAAATCATGTTAAATGGTTGTTTAATTCATTCTCTCTCTCTCTCTCTCTCTCTCTCTCTCTCTCTCTCTCTCTCTCTCTCTCTCTTTCTTCCTTTTTAAAGATCCTGACGAATTTGAGCGAATCTATGAGCCTCTGGATGTCAAAAGTAAAAAGATTCACGTAGTGGACAGTGGCCTCACATTTAACCTACCTTACCCCTTGATCCTGAGACCGCAGAGGGGAGTCGATCTCATCGTCTCCTTTGACTTTTCTGCAAGGCCAAGTGATTCTAGTCCTCCGTTCAAGGTAAGGACTAGAATATTTATGTCACAATCCTTTATCTACCACATTGCTTTGCATACCTTGTAGGTATCTCACTGAGTCCTCTTGACCCCAACTTCTTATCCCTTGAACCTAGTATCTACATTACGATGGGTAATATTTCTTAAAACACAGATATGATTCAATTACTCCCCTGCTTAAAGAAACATTTAAATTGTTCTCCATGACCCACGGTAAAGTTCAGAGTCCGAGCAGGACAAGAATCATGCAATGTATGTGAAGGTCTGGAAGAAATTAGGATGAGATACGGGAGTTAGTAGGTAAAAGTTAATGAAAACCATGCATGGGGAATATGTACTGTGAGAAGAGAAGAGACCATAGAATAGTATCTTGAAGATTCAAGAACGGTATCAGTGGAAAAGGATGAAACCAAGGAAGTGTGCAGGGTTATGAAAACCAATCGAAGATATTTAAGAAGGAAGTCTTTCGTGAACTGGACAAGAGCAGTTGCCATAGGGTTTCAGGGCAGAAATTATACGGTAGTGATATGAGGGATGAGTGGAAGTTAAAAAAAAAAAAATTCAGACAGTTCTATCAACTGTCCAGGGAAGAAGGAGATGGACTACATTTGTAAGCGGACATGGGGAACAGAAAATTGTGTGTGTGTGGAGGGGTATTTTACCACTTGTAGCTTGAAACCTATAGACATTTCCAGCTGTGCATTTTCACAGATGTGCTTCTCTCTCCCCCATATGTGCATATCTCTCTTACAGCATTTCATTCATTCACCCACAAAAAAATGTCCTACATACATTTTGGCCAGCACTTATAAGGCAATTAGAGCCAAATGATTAAAACAAAACACACACACACACACACACACACACACACACACACACACACACACACACAGTGCTCTAGTCCCCGCGGAGTTCACAGACAGTGGAAGTAATGTGTATATAAATAAACGCAGACAACATACC
Source organism: Rhinolophus ferrumequinum (assembly GCF_004115265.2). Taxonomy (NCBI): domain Eukaryota; kingdom Metazoa; phylum Chordata; class Mammalia; order Chiroptera; family Rhinolophidae; genus Rhinolophus; species Rhinolophus ferrumequinum. Next base: position 17,555,971 of record NC_046305.1, read on the forward strand.
TTGAAAATTGCTGCATTAGTAGAATGTACCAAGTCCTTCATACTGAAACTATGATGGTGGAGGTCAAAAAAGATAACATTTGAGGTGCATCTGAAGAAAGTTTGAGGTGTTCCAGGTGGAGGGAACAATGACAGTCATGGTCTTACTTGGGTGAGGCCACAGTACAGCCCATCAATCTTTCTATATTGCCTATTTAGAACTTTTTCTCATTTCTTCACTTTTATTCTACCTGTGCCCCTGGCTCTGCTACCTCCATCCTCTTTCCCTCAAAACATAGCGTTGACTCCTAATTTCTATAAAAGTTTAATGTCCTCAGATGAGCGCTTTCTTAACTTCCCTGCCTAACGATGAAACTCCTTCCACAGCCATTATTTCCTTCCTTCCCTCTTGCCCCAATATAGACGTTTCTATGTATTTTTATATCTCCTTTCCACTGCACACCCCTTAACCTTCCCAAGGATGTGATTCTACCTTGTATGTCATCTCTCCACTCTCCAGTAACATCTTCATTAATGACTCCTAGCCATCAGCATTTAAACATACTCGAATCTTTTCTGTTAACAACCCACCTCTCTTCCTGATATGTACAGAGGGTGCCAAAAAAATGTATACAAATTTTAAGAAAGGAAAAAACTGTATTAAAATTGAAATACTCAATATATGCTGATCACAAAAGATGAATACAAGTCATGCGTATACATTTTTGACACCCCCCGCTATGTATCTCCTTTTATTATTAGTTTCATATAGCATGAAACTTATGACTCTAAAATAGTACATTGTCTTTTCAGAGATTAAATATAAAGAAAATTGCAATATATTATATAGAATACATTTTTTTCTCCAAAAAATGAACTTCAGAAATTTCAAAGTCAAAATGGACTTTGCAGAATCACTTGGAATATTGAAAGTGATTTTTCTAAACTTATGATTGTTGTTATGATTGTCATTATAAAAATATCCATTTGTATATAGATCTAAAAATTACTCAAATAAAATGATTAAACTGATACAAATATTATACTATTGATGTTAAAGTAGGTTCCTTATTTTAGATACAACATAATAAGGTTTAAAAATTGGTAAGAAATCTACATAAAGTCTTTTGGTAGGAGGAGAGAAAATCCAATGTAATAATGGGATATATGAGCTTATTAAGGTGATTAAAGAGGAAATAATTTCCTATATTTAAGGCTGAAATATAAGGTGACATTTGTAATGAAAGAGTATAAGTGCTGGGCAAAATATTAGAACCATTAACTTTATTTCAGTTATTGATATAAGCATTTCGTATGTATAGTTAAATGTCAGATTTTGTCAGGGAAATATAGAACGATAGATATCGGAGCTTTTGATATAGGCAACCACTCTATTGTATCTACATTGTAACTGGCCTTGAAAGTTGATGACATCAATATCAGTGGTACTGGAATTTGTTTTGTTTTGTTTTGTTTTGTTTTAGATTAGTAAGCACACACCCTAATTAATAGTTCAGATATAAAGAGCCTCATGATTTTAAATAGGATTCTTGTAAATTGGTTTAATAAAAGCAGCTCTGTGTTTCATTTTGTCTTTTTGTTGTTGTTGTTGTTAACCATTTAATAACTTAGATACATGCCATGCAAATTTAGTTTACCATTAGGGTCCACTCAATGAGAATTCTAATAAGATTTGTCTTTGATGTGGTCATGAAAATAAGCCAGAGTCTTCATATTCAAGTGTGCAAGATAAACAGATTGTGAATTTAGGGGGTGAAGGAAGCTTTGTATCTTTTGAGAAGCAAGCAAGGAATATAGGACAATTCAGAGTTTATACCTGTAATTTTTTTTTTCTTTATCTTACTAAATTTTATGGGGAATAATAGAGTAATTGTGCCATAAGTTATGTTATTTTATATTATGTTGCCATATATTGGACATAAATCTAGCTCAGTGCTCTTTTAAATGCTTTATGACTAGAAGCCAGAACAATAGGTTCATTTACTTAACAATAAAAGGAAAGAAGTTTGAAGGAGAAAAGGAGAGAAGGGGGCAATGAGGGAAGGAGAAAAGGAAGAGAGAAGGAAGGAAAATTTGAAATGAGCTGGACTTTACAAAGGATAGGAGTAATGTGTCTAAATTAATTTCATCCCCCTGTATTTTCTCAAGGTCAAAATCACATTTAAACCCACAAATAACGGAAAAAAGCATCTGTGTTTTTCCACATTAACCTAATTTAGTTGTTGACGTTAGGGCTTGATCATTGTTTTAGAATCTCTGCATATGATTTACTTGTGATTTTTAGGTTGGGTCACACCATCATGGCCAAACCAGTCCAAGCGATAGCTTTGTGGACATCAATCCATCATGGCTGAAGAAGGGAACTGCATGTTATTAAATGTAACATTTATAGATTTACTTCTCATATTTGTTTCCTGGCACCAGTGTAACAAATTGCCACAAACATGGTGGCCTAAAGCAACAGAAAGTATTCTTTCACAGTTCTGGAGGGTAGAAATCGAAATCAAAGTGTCCTCAGGGCCACACTCCCTCCAAAGCCTCTGTGGGAGAACTCTTCCTTGCTTTTTCCAGCTTCTGGTAGATCCAGGCTTTCCCTGGCTTGTAGCTGTATAACTCCCTTCTCAGACTTCATATGGTTTTCTCTGCATGTGTCTTCTTATTAGGACATTTGTGTCTTTTAAGGGTATTTATCATTGGATTTATAACTCACCAAGATTATCCATGATGATCTGAACTTAATTACATTTGCAAAAACCCCTTTTCCAATTAAGGTTATATTCACAGGTCGTGAGGGGTTGTTAGAGCATGGATTAAACTATTGGAGGGCCACCATTCAACCCTCTACACTCCTATTGGTTATTGAGGATCAGCTGTCTTGTGACGAGTAGATATACCCAACATTAATTTCTCCTTATGTATTTTTGTGAATTTATAGTAACCTCTTATTGAAGAAGAGCTAACACGAACTGCAAAATTGTATGTAAATTCTACACACTATTAGATAGAGAAAATTATTTTCATGCCTATTGCATTATAAAGCTCTTGGATCCTAATACCAGCATGCTTTTTATTGGAAGTAAGAATGATCAAGACCACAAAATAATGAATTATACATTGTAGTGTCTAGCCACTGTATTTTATCTTAGTTGCTTCAATAATTTTTGAAGAGTCTGTAAATTTACTTATATCTTTTCCTCCATATCTCCCTCTCATCTAAAAATAGGTTTTAAATAATGAGAAATATCTTAGAAAGCACATATCCTAGTTTGTACAGAAAAAAAGATCTCATTTTCTATAAAGAAAAGCTAAGTTATTATAAATAGATATAAATATATTTATGTATTTATAAATATATATATTTATCTACATATATAAGTAAATAAATGTGGCATATACATGTCACTCGCACTATAATTTGAATAACATCCTATGTTATTTAGGTTGTTCTTCCTGTCTTTCAAGGTGTTTTAGTACTCAAAAAAAAAACAAAAAAACGAGCCCAAACATTTTGCGAATGATCATTTTGAAGGATACTGTCAAATTTTTCTCTCCACAGAAAACAATTTAAGTTATTACTATGTAAATTTACCATTAATTAGTCTATGGAAATCTGTTTGCTAGTTTGGAAGCATTAGCAAGCTCTTTTTTCTTCTCCTTAGTCTCATGCAATTGATTCACAGTGTGAACTTTTGGTTTTATTTTCATGTTGCATAGTCTGGAATGAATAATTGTGAACAGAGCTAGACAAGAAATAACAGGTATCAAATAACAACCAAAATGGATGGTTAGAATAGAATAGAGTTCTGGCATATTGCTATAATTTATGGAGCAGTAATTATTTTGCTCACTGCATTCTTTTCAAGTACTCTTTTCAAACTTGTCTGTGTCATTGTTTCTGACTTTACAAGCAGAGAAATGAGACATCAGGGAGGAGACGGTTTTCCATTCTGTAATCACTGTATTGTCATCGGTTTTTGATCTTTCCACATCAGGATCATGTAAAGAAAGGGAAAGTTTCCATCTCTTCCTGATTCCAGCATAAAATAGATATCTAAAAATAGCTTGGTCTTTTACCTCATGAAATTCCCTTTTCCTCTTTCTTCACATATCCACACATCATTGGTCATACTCTTGAGTCATGTTTGTAAACATTAGCAAGCTCTTTTTTCTCCGTATTCTCACGCAATTCATTCTCAGTGTGAATTTTTGGTTTTCTTTAGATGTTGAATAGTCTGGAATGAATAATTATGAACCGTGCTAGACAAGAAATATCAAGCTGAATAATTCAACTGAACCAGATGGAGGGGAAGAGTGAAAAAAGTTTTCTGAAGTTTCAAACAAAAAATAGTCATACATATGGGATTTTCCATAAACTATAATCATATTTAGCTTGATAGTATAGGAAAGAAATGCTTTAATAGACATTAAACCTTTTGTTGTCTCGTATTTTTGTTTCTTTGTAAATGGCTTCTAGAGTTGATCAACTTAAAATTCACGACATTCCAGAAGCATCAAGAGCAGTAAAAGTTCAATGAAAAGTATATTTTTCTCTAAATTTAAGGTGCTATCTTAAAGTGCTTGATTCCTGGCATATAAATTACTGAGTTTTTAAAAATACATAATCTCATTTAATCCTCACAGCAATCCTAAGGAAGATAATAGTGTTAACTTGTTTTTCACAGTGTTAGAAAATGAGATGCTGAGAATTAAGAAACAGGTGAAATGTAAGTGAAATAGGCTTGGGAGCCCACGATTTCAGGGATAGTGAGCAACCTGCTCCCTGTTTGTTTGGTTGGTTGGTCAGTTGTTGTTACTTATGATCCCCATGGTGCCATTAGGGAAATACTTCAGCCCCCAAAATAGTTCTAATAGCAATCTTACGGCTATGTATTATTATTACCATCCTTATTTTATACTTGAGGATATTGAGTGTGGAAACATTAAGAAATGTGCCCAAGGTCCCATAGCTCGCACTTGAACTCAGGCAATCTGACCCCAGCATCAGTTTCTTATGTGTCCCGCTTCCCCTTAAGCTGCACATAAATAGAAATAAGCTCTATTCTCCCCCATTGATTTATATTGATGTAAAATTTAATATTGTCTCTGTGTGTGTGTGTTTACTCACTTCCTTAGTCAGCCTGGATGCAGAAACAAACCTAAAATCTCAGTGGCCGACTATAAACAGATATTTCTTGGTCAACTTACATGTCAGCAGCTGCAGATCAGCTGCTGTGGCTGCCCTGTGTGTCTTCTCACTCTGGTGGAGAAATTAATCGTCTTACCAGGAAGGGAGCTAATATATGGAAACAAACACACAATCTGCCAAACATGTTAACTAAACTCTTGGTACCTCTGCATGGTCCACGCTTGGCCGCTACACATATAATAAAAACATGCTGAGGCCAGACGCTCAACTTCTTTCTGTAAACAGCAGCAAAAAAGAAAAAAAGAAGCTGATTCAAAGTAACTTAAATATTTTTGTATTCATAAAATGTATTAATGTACTTAGTTATGTGGAGATGATATAGGTAAAAATACGGTAACAGAGTGTTCCCTCATTCTGATTCATCATGTTCTTTGACTCCTAAGGGTTAAAAAACATTCACAGGGCTTATAAATGCCCAGAATCTGTAATATTTCTTTTTCCTATAGCAATTACCTCCACATCATTTCATTCAGTTCAGTTCATCAATAATTTTCCAATGGACCTAGTCCCGTGCCAAAAATTAACATAATAATACTGAGTTTGTTCATAGAGTCCTTTTATATTTTTTTGAGATTAATGAACTTCTTGAGAATGGGGTCATTATTTTTCTTAGCAAGGAGTACACTGCGAGCACAGAGTAAACACCTAATGAATATTGAAGGATGGCAGTACCGACTGAACAAGTGAAAACAGACAATTACCAAATGCATCTTTCCTTCTTCCATAGGAGCTTCTCCTTGCAGAAAAGTGGGCTAAAATGAACAAGCTCCCCTTTCCAAAGATTGACCCAAATGTGTTTGATCGAGAAGGGCTAAAGGAGTGCTACGTCTTTAAACCCAAGAATCCTGATGTAGACACAGATTGCCCGACTATCATCCACTTTGTTTTGGCCAACATCAACTTCAGAAATTACAAGGCTCCAGGTACGTTGGGAATCAGTTGTTTTCTGTAAAGTAGAAATCTGGTAAAGGAGCAAGACTGATATTAAGCAGGTTCACACTGGCCCTTGCCGTACCAGCTATTATTACAATTTTGAATGCTTTCCTTACCTTGATAATTAACTACTCTCTGAGACCCCCAAGTGCTCCCCACCTTTCTCACTCCAGGATCCCCTGGGTTCTTCACAATCCAGATACTAGAGGGTTAACAACTAGCTCATAAAAACAGATCTGGGGTGTTACTCCAAAACACCAGATTATTTTTTCTCTGATTGGTTGGTGCTCTTATCACGAGGGCTGTTAAACATTTTGAATATCACTGTTGTGAAGGGAGCCCTTGTTTCAGAACAAATCATGCAAAAGTTTTGGGGATGTTAGCTGACCACAAGATGAATGTAATCTAGCATTACAACATGGCTGATAGTTTCATGTTGCCATGTTATAGTTTATAGAAAAAGAGAATCAAATTCAGAGCACAGTCACCCTGCTGTACCACATTCAGAGGAGCCTGTAAACTAAACTCTTCAGTAGCCGGGAAGATCTAGAGATTGACAGGCAAGATGGTGAAGGACAAAAAATCAAATTATTTTAGGACCAGAAATGTAAAGGGGAAGACACAAGAAATAGTCCTGGAAGATTTGACAGGAAACTATGGAGAAGAAAGTGATTTTTCTAGATGACGGAGGAAGACAGAGAAAGGATCAATAAGGATGGAAGTTATGAATCATAATTCAAAACAAGAGAAGGAAGAATGGACTGTCATTTTTAGTTATTGAACACTGGAGTACTGGAAACCTAGAGAATTTTCTATCACTGTTAATTCTCAAGGCAAGATTGTGTAGGGGATTTCTGTAGCATGAAGACTATTAGATAACGTTTGATTTGGGTTCCCCCAGAAGCAGATGCTGAGCGAAGGATTCAAGTACTAATAGTTTATTTGGGTGAACTAGGGAACTTTAGTAAGGAAGGGGAAGGTGATAAAAGGAAGGCAGACAAGAAAAGATGTGTTAGTGAGTCAGCTGAACTTGATCCTGCTGGGAAACTCTCGAAAATGAAATAGAACCTGTACTCCAGAATCATCCTTCCCACCCACATAGCGAGAGACAAGAGAACTGGGGTACTTATATCCTAATTCACCAAAGTCTTTGGTTGACTGCTGCCTGGGGCAGAGTATTATTTACCAGGACTTCCAGCCTGCTGCTAGTGAACAAAGCCACTTTCCACAGTTGCAGGGAGGGGTAGAAAGCCCTTAGGCACAGAGATGCAGATACTGGCAATCTGAAGTTGTCCAGTCAAAACACACAGAAATTCTCACCCAGGGAATATGGGTGGAGGCACAGCCGTGCATACTACAGACTCCGTGACCTCAGTAGGGACTCCCAGGGTTATGTTTATGACTATTTGTAAATTTTATTCCTTGGGTTTTAGAGATATTTTGTAGTTTTCCAAATAACACCATTTGAGACTCTTCTGATATTTAGGTGTTCCAAGAGAAACTAAGGAAGAGAAAGAAATAGCTGATTTTGACATTTTTGATGACCCTGAATCACCCTTTTCAACCTTCAACTTTCAATATCCAAATAAAGCATTCAAAAGGCTGCATGATCTGATGTACTTCAATACCCTGAACAACGTAGATGTAAGTATCACCTACGATCACTGACAATGTCAAATATTTTGTATCGCGTAAACATAGCAATACCTTTTTAATTAATTAAAAATAAGGTTTATGAATGACACCACCCAAGTTGTATGATTTTATTTTTTATGAAATATTTTATTAATCTCCAGAGGAACCTTATAAAATTCACAAATAAGAAAATGAATGCCTCCAAGTTGGCAAAGCCTACCTTTTATACTATTATTTGATTGACAGATTGGTCAATACTCAGCTTCTTTGCCCAAGTTTCTAATGTATTCGTCATATGGTAAAATAAATTAGAAGTCGGGAGAAAAATGATAAAAAGGAAATATAAAATTAGGAAAGTGAATGTAACCAGAAGTGTAGTTAATCTGCAAAAATATCATGTGTTTTAATGGGTATACTCATGCTTTTAAATGTCTTTATTTTGGGGGATCTTAGTAATAACTATAAAAGTAGCAGCCTCCCCATTTTCAGCCCTTGATATATCAAGTATGTTTTGCTTTAGAAACTTGCGAAACAAGCCATTCTCTTCAGTATAATCATTCTTATCACTGGTATATCCGCTGCTAAGATTCTTTGTCCGTGACAAATCTTTCCAAATCTGTCCATCTCTAACTCACCATTTGGGAACACTGTTGTGTAATTGGAATCCTGTTGGTTTATAGTGCCAAATCCCAGTATCTTGACAAATCATTATCAATTGTGAAAGCCCAAGTTCATTAGCCTAATTGGGTTTTGCACCTTAGAAAAATAGAATAACAGAAGAAGAAAAAAAAAAGAAAGAAAGAAATTAAATGGAGAGGGAAAGGTATCATATATGATTTGCCAGCCTTTTCGAGACTGTGTGAATGGCTCAAAAGAAAATGCTGTATGTGTATGAGTGCTCTTTGTATATGAGATTTAATTAGATTTTGTGAGCTAATAGGATTCTGGCACATCTAGTTTGCTTGTTTGTTTAGTTTGGCTGGAGACTAGTAATAATTAATTGTGTGCAGGTATAGCAGTTACACTGTAATATGTTTGTTAATCAATATCTTTAAAGTTTTGTAAACATAGGAATTTTCCCCCAATAAGCTTCATTTCTTGCAACTCTAAAATGCTTTCTTCTTAGCCTTCATGGATGAATAATATGTGATAATTCATGTAGAGCATACGTAATACATTTTATGGCATGTATCACTTTCTATATATTTTTATTCCTTTTTTCTTTTGTCTCACAAGCAGTGGACATCTGAGATCCATATGCTACATTGTTTCTATTGTGATGGTGAAAATTTAAAGAGTATTAAGAGAAAATCAGTATTTTAATCTGCGATTTATATGGAGTGAACATTCTCAAAATAGAGTTATGTTTTATAAAAAACCCTGCTGTTATAGATAAGTGAACTGAGGGGCAATATCAGAGTAAACTATTTTTTCAGCATGAAGCCAATAAACTCAAAACTATTATATATATTGGGATAAAGTGTATTATACTTGATCAGTCATCCTCAAATGGAAAAAAAATTAGATTGTAGGAATATATAAATAACTTATTGGACTTGAGAAAATAAAAGATACACACACACATATGTGTGTGTGTACACCTATATATATATCTATGCGTGTCTACATCTATGTGTATTGAGTATATATATATATATACACGTATGTACGTGTGTATATACATATGTAACTTTATCAGCTGCATTTCTCTCATTGTTTTCAGTTCTGGTTTATATAAAACCTGCTAAGTTATTTGCTATAAAAAATGATATACCGTGTTTCCCCAAAAATAAGAACTAACCGGAAAATAAACCTTAGCATGACTTTTCCGGATGACATCCCCTGAACATAAGCCCTAATGCGTCTTTTAGAGCAAAAATTAATATAAGAGCCGGTCTTATTTTCAGGGAAGCACAGTAGTTCTATTTATATATTTTACAAACATTCTTCAAAGCGGTTTGTTTGACACATAGGTGAAAAAGTTAAAGGCTGAACAAAAATAAAGTGAATGCCAAAATAACTGTCCTGCCTTACAGCTCATCAAATGTGCATCTTTCACAAACCACTTAATTAAGCAGGTTTTAATTGCGTCCAAGAATTTTTCTGGCACAGCATGTAGAAGCAACATCTTCGGCTTTATATCATGTGTAGATCCCAGATGGGCCACTTGTGTGACTTTAAATATGCTATTTACATGTTTTGGGCCTCAGTTTGCTCATCTCTAAAACGGGTGTAGCAGTATCTATCAAAATGGCAGTAGGGAATCTTTAATCAGGTGATGTGTGAACAGTGGCTCTGCAAACAGAAGCTGCCCAATAAACAGGAACCTTAACTGTGTGTGTCTGTATCCTGTAACATGATGGATATACCCCAAGAACTTTGCAAATGCCCAGAATTAAAAATATAGACAAGTTTGAACAAGTAATAGCAGCCTAAGCAGTAAATACATATTTTTTTAAATGAATTAATATAGGTTTCCTCTTAAATTATATGACCATTGAGACTTGTGTTCATGTGATTCTTGGGGGTGTGTGTGTGTGCAATGCATACCCAGGTAAGACTTCTAGTTTTCACCGACATTTTTTTTTTCTCTCTTGGGATTACTCCCACATCTTCCACATCCCATGTCTCTACCAAGAAGACATATTTTATGATAACTAAAGTGTCTTGATAAGTGATGATAAATAAAGAGCAACAAATTGCTGAGGTAGGAGCTGGGGAGTTCGTCGTTAGCTAAATCACTCATTCCCACACCATTTGAATAGGTTATTATTAATTCACCCTTCAGCAACACAGCACACATTTATTTGCCATGGACTGTCAGGATTGCTTGCAAATTGTGGACATTGTGAATATAAACTCTTCTAATGCAAAGACACTTGACTGCCAAGTCCATAGGAGACAGTGTTCAAGTTCGTGGCCCTGACTGCTGTGGCATAAAGTACAATTTTCATCTTCAGTTCTCATCCTGCCATCAATTTTTACTCTGGAAAGGCCACCCTGTCTCCGACAGCCGTATGCTTCTGTTGCTTTCTTTTCCCCAGTGGTCCTCGCTGGCCTGCGTTGCTGAAGCTAAATTCCAGTTCATCTTTAGAAAACTTCTGCTCTGTTTGTTCTCACTTCGTGACAGCAGCCTGGGTTTGTCGTTAGCGTCAGGTTTCTGCACTTACTCAATCCTCCCAAATTCCTTTTCACTGAACGTTGCCTCAGTGCTTTTACAATGGCCGTATTTCATGTTTGCTTGTTCTTTCAGAAGCCTCACATATATTGACTTACATTGGTAGACATGTGGTATGTGGGAAATGCAGAGGCTTTGGAGTCGGACCAAATTTAGCTTTCCCCATTTTAAGGGGAAACAATGCTACATGCCTTATACATCAGGGTGAGGATTAAATAAAATAATATAATTTAAGGGCTTAGCATCTAAGAGACACTCAATAAATTGAAGCAACTAATATGATAGCAATGATTATCTGTGTTCATATTAACTTCTGCTTTTAATTACAAATTTAAACCCAGGAAAAACAATGACTTGCCTTATTTCCCTTGTATCCTCCAGAGACACTGATCATAATGCCTGGCACCTAAAATAAATATGCAATAACATTTTCATGAATGCTTTTTAAAATGTCACTGACTTACTGGCGGGAACTGTTGAAGAATTTAATGTGATAGGAGGAGGGGAAAGCAAGGGTCAGGATACAACGCCTGGAGGCAGGGATGTTGACCATGGAGAATCTCTATTCTCCAGGTAGTGTGGCTACCTGCTCTACTCATAAACTGCTCCTTCGATCTGGAAGGAACATGCCTTCTGAGATTTCCTTTCTAAGACCTAGTCAACTCAGCCATCACAGGAAAATGTACTGTTATGCCGTCTCACTCATTCAAGTTATTAATTCAGTAGGTGTATTCTAAGAACCTGTTGTATGTCAGTTTATTCAGTATTTATTGCTGATGTATAATAATGAGCTTTTAAAATGTGTTCTCAATTCTATAAAGTGTTAAATGTTAGATGTTAATTAAAATGAGGAAAAGCATATATCCAGAAGTACGGGTACTTCATTTTAAATGTCTGGATATTTCATCATTGTGATCAGTGTGTCTAGGTACAAGTTAAAGTTTTTATCTTTTTAAAGATAATTTAGAAGCGTATTAGGTATCATATCATATTATTATCATATTAGGCCCCAATTTATCTACTCTGAATGCTGACTGTAATCTCTTTCCATCTTATTTCTTCATTAATTCAACACATATTTATCGAGTACCTACTGTGCCAGGCAGTGTAATAGGAAGTAGGAATACAACCATTCACAAAACCAAAAGAACAAGGAAAAGTTTGGAGTGCTTAATATAAGCTAAATAGTTTTCCCTCAAATATTTAACACTCGTAGCTAGCCGATGAAGTAGGTCTTTTTATTTATATGTAAGGAAACTGAGTCATGGATTATTTAGGGAGGTCCCTGGAGGTCACACAGTATGTGAGGAGCTGAGATGCTACCACAGGTTTTTTTCCACTCTTTCCTAACTTGTGAACCATCTCTCTCTCAAGCAGGCATATTTCCAAATGTTCCCCAGAAACAGCCTCCTTTCCAGCCAGGCCAGTTTTCAGATGTTTCCTATACATGCCATGACCTTCCTTCCACCTTCAGCCTTTTTATATGTTTATCCCTCTACTGAGAATGCCCAGTCTTTCCATCTATTTATAGCATCCTGCCTGTCCTTCAACTCAAATCAAGTCTCATTATCCCCACGAGTTGAACTTTATCCTGTTTCATTCAACCTTCAGTGATGACCTTCTGTGCATTCATTAATTTTACAAATATTTATTGTTTCCCTACTGTGCTCTAAGTGCTGGGATCAAAAATGACGACTTTTCAAAGATCCCTGTGTTTGTGACACTTTAGTTTTTATTGGGCAGGCAGGCATTAGCCAGCAAATTCACAGTCATTTAGGCCACGATATCTTCTTATATTTTTCTATATTTTTCATTTTTATTTCTCTCTCAAACTATACTGTAACTTCCCCTTTGAGCTCATTTTAAATGTTCTATTGTGGGAATTCAATATTTGCTTGTGGATTGCTTCTAATCCTACATTTCTTAAATGTGTTCCTTTTTGGGAGAAGATCACATTTTACGCGCTTTATTTTCTTATTCTTTTCCTTTATTATCAAAGATTTAAAGGTTCTGGATCAACAATTAGGAGGCTCTTGCATGGCACAAGTGAAAGATGACATGGGTCATATTTAGGGATGGACAGTAGGGATGCAGAAGGTTGAGATATAAGGTCTGTTGCTAGGATAACACTGATGGAAAGGATTTGGAATCTCAATGAATTTCAGGGGCTTGAAAGGTACAGACACCACTTAAGATTACTCCAGATTGGGGGAAAAAAAAACCCAGGAAAATTCAAATATGACACATTGCCTTTTTGGATACATCTAGTTGTACCATGTATTATGCTGGAAGGTTTGAATTTGGCATCTGATGTAGTAATGAGTTGAGCCTCTTCGGCTTATATCACAGAATTATAAAATCACGGCAAATCAGTATTTTTTGCAGTAATCTGAAAAAAAAACTAGTTAATAATTTCATAGTGTTGAAATGCCACCTAGTGGTCAAACTTGCACATTCTAATTGGGTATGATTTGGGTGTTGCAGAGTTATAAGTGTAAATATTCCTTTTCCTTTCTAAGAATGGCCTGTTTACTAGAAACAACTGCCACGGCCCAGTGGTGGTAAACTTACCAGTTGTTGATATTGATATTGTTTCTTTTCTGTGCTCATGAATTCATTATAAAGTAATCGACAGCGGTCATTATCAGTATCATTTCCCCTGCAGTCTTTTACATTTTAAAGCCTTTTAGGTGTTTGGAAAGTAAATAGTTGATATTTTACCTTGGTACTTCTCTGTGATGGGGTTTGATGTGTCTCGTGCTGCTCTGGTAAAGGAGAAACCAACTGAAACCCTGCTGGCAAGATCTATAGAAAGGTGGGGAAATTTATATTAAAAGATGATATAATAGGACACACTTGATCACAGAATTGATTTTCTGACTTTTACCAAATAGTAACCCCACTATTGGCTGCTATACATGGTGTTTTATTTTTAATAAACTTTATAGCCTCACATCTAATTTAAAGCCCCTAAATTTCCTCACAGATGGTCAGTTTAAAAATAACAATAAATAGATGCTACTTATGGAATGTTTCCTATGGGCCAGGCATTATGCAAAGTACTTGTTATAAATGATCTTCAATCCCTACAAAATCCAAGATAAGTATTATCATTCCCATTTTAAAGAAGAGGAAACATGCTCAAGGATTGACGTTAACTCCCCTTGATCTCACACAGCCAAGACACTGTGTCTGGAGCCCCTTGGTCAGGGTCTCCTTCCTAGGTCTGACAACCTCTTCTGTCACCATATAATTAAATTTCCCTTACTCATGGGGAAAATGGAGTCAACAAATACCTGCTTTACTTAAAAGACTCAGTAACATTTGAGCCCATTTTCCCAGAAGACAATTTTATATATACACACACACACACACATATATATATATATATATATATATATATATATATATATATATATGAGTTTATATATAATTTAAAAATCATAAAGCCAATAAAGGTATCACATTCCTGTACTAAATACCTGTTCCCATAATACAACTGCTTGTTGTTTAAAGTTACTATTAGAGAATAGAGGGGTCTGCATGTTGGGCCTGACATAAAGTCACAGAATATTCCAGGCATGTTAGCACCACCCAGATCACACATCTCTCTCCTTCAGGCATTGGAGCCAGCTCGCCCAGTGAGATTGGATATGGAAATGGGGAAAGCCCCTCAGTGCACACATCTCCAGAGCATCTCAGAGATTTCTTTCTCTATTTCAAAAAGAATGCTATAATGAAAAGATTAATTCGATTTTTGTCTTGACCAAACAAATGTATAAGTGAGTTCAGAGCTGCATGAATTATACATCTTTTGCCTCTGTTTGCAGGTGATAAAGAATGCCATCGTTGAAAGCATCGAATATAGAAGGCAGAATCCATCTCGTTGTTCTGTTTCCCTCAGCAATGTCGAGGCAAGAAGATTCTTCAACAAGGAGTTTCTAAGCAAGCCCACAGCATAGTTTGTGTACTGGAAAGGGCAGCCATTTCTGCTGCTAAGGCAGTTTGAAATTCCATGACAACTGGATTTAAAGGCAAAGTATAGACGTTAGTACTGATCACAAGAGACTGGCTGATATTCCAAGTTGCAGTTATTTAGCTGCATGAGAATAATACCCTTATTTTGTTAGGTTAACAGATAATGCTGATTATATAAAAATATACTCAGCTACATTTTCTATCAGTATGAACTTCCTGATGCAACTGTAGGGACATATACTGTATTTTTAGTCATTCCTTTAGAACACATCTTAGGTGTTCTCTTTTTTAAAATGTGGCTACTTTTTAGAATGTTTAACATTTCTATCTCATTAGGTAAGACTTTGTATTTTGTGAGTATTGTTCACTGACTGGATTTATTCATGCCAAGAGACAACACTATTTTTATTTATATATACATTTCTACATATACAAAATAAATACATCTCTATGCAAAGTAACATGAGATCACTGAGTTTTATTATTTTAAAAGAGATATTGCCCTGTTCCTGTGAGAGAATCTCAACTTCATGGCTTTCAAACACAAAAGTTGTTCATCCTAAAACTCACATGTGAAATTTATCAATTTAAATCATGGTTATTTTTCTTAAAAGAGAAAGTGTGTATTAATTGTTGAGCAAATGGTATATATTTATTCAGCAAGTAGATTAAAAAAGTAACCACTTCCAATTTAACATTTTACTTTGCTAATATTGTCTGGACTGTGTATCCACCAGAGAGCACTAGAGAAAAATCCAGAAGAATGTCAAGGGCTGAGTATGCAAGACTTGTCTTAGGGACAGTCTCTATTGCAAGACTGACATTTCAGTTACTGTTGATCTACTAAGGTTTAGGGTTGTTATTCCAAACATAAGGGCTTCCTCATTCTTCTTCCTTGAATTACATTTCTTTAAGCTCTCTATTTTGTCTTCTTTTATCTCACCTTTCATTTGTGGGCGAGGAACAAACTTTCCTCTACCCTCAAGGTTCTTCTGGTGGGTCTAATGGGTCTAATCATCAGACTTGAGACAGATTAGCACGAGAAAATAACCAAATTTAATACATACAGATGTATGGGAACTCCACATATGTGAGAGAGTCAGAAATCCCACATGCACAAGAGGTTCAGAGATAGAAAGAAACATGAGTAGATAAGACATCCTGAGCTAGGGATGAGGTAAAGTGCCTTGGGGGCGTCTTATTGTTGCAGGATCATAAGAACAGAAGTTCTTAGTAAATAGAAGTTTGCCCTGCCCTTTAGATAGACCAAAAGTAGTTATCTCTGATTTCTTACAGGCAAGGCTTCTGATTCAAAATTTTCGGTAGTGAAGGGATAGGGAGGGAAGACAAGCAGAATTTTCTCTTGAGCCTGTGGCTAAAGTTACCTTTAGCTCAAAACAATTTGCATACCACAGAGGCACATCTAAGGGTGCATCGCTCTAGAACCCCATACATTCACATTTCTATTTATGAGGAAAGACTGAAAACAGAAATAAAGTAGAAGTTCATTCTTTCATTGGTTGATTTATGCGTATGACAAATGAGTGCCCCCTACAGGCCATCTGACATGTTGCAGGATCTGGGGAGACAGCAGTAGACAAAATTGACAAAAGGGTTCATCCTTAAGGACCTTAAATTCTAATGGAGGTGACCAATGATAAACAAGACAAATACTAGAATGGTAGTGATAAATGCTAAGGAGAAAATTAAAGAAGGGAAGGGAGGACATGGGAAGTGTTGGGAGTATATCGTTTTAAATAAGGTCCTGGGGCAGATCACAATGAGACGGTGACATCAAAGTAAAGAAGTGAAGGAGCTCAGAGGGCAGGACCTGTAGATATTCAAGGGAAGAACATTCCTGGCAGGGGAATCATGAGTGCAAATGCTCTGAGGTGGCATGCCAAACATGTTCCAGGAACAGAGAATAGACCACTGTGCCCAGAGCAGAGGGAATGATAATTCTCTTTGAGTTAATGATACGAGAGAAGAGTTTGAAAGAGTATATTTAATTAGTGGCGTGCTTTGGGCGGAAAAACAAAAAGAAGAAGAGGATACCAGCCTCAATCTGTTGCGATAATCTTAAGTATGTGGAAAGAGCAAATGAATAAACCTATAGTCCTATCATGGGCTCTTGGGGAAAAGCAGACATCTGCCAATATCCAAGACTGCACCTACATAAAGGACCCTATCACTCTGAAGCCAGATACGTATATCAGGACTCAAAAGCCTGGTTTGGTGGGATTGCGGCGAATGCAACCAGAGACACCTGTGAGCACTGGTTCATGGAGAGTTAGGGTGCCCATCACAGTAAGTCCAAATGGGGCCTACTATGCAATTTGCAGCGAGGCCTCAAGGTGATTTACTTGGCGTCCCCTCCACACTGGACTCTGCAGGTTTTGGAGCCTGACCCCAGTTCCACCCATCCAGAGAGTCCTGGTTGTTCCAGGCCAGCCGAAAAAGTGGGAATTGCACAAGCACATGAAAACGCAGTTCAGTGTAGTCAGGAACCTGGAACGGGTCACCAGTCCAGTCCGGAGAGGCCAGGTCACAGAAGCAGAATTTTGGGAACACAAGGCATTTGCCTCATTCCAAGCCCTACCCTACACAACTGTGCATTGTGTGGAGGCAGAGCTGGAGGACACTGGCCTGCTTTACAAGGCCAGGGCCAGGCAGGCTGGAGGGGAATACTGCAAGAGACACTCGGGACCCCATAGGCAGCAAATTCAAATGGGACGGTCCTTAATTTTCAGCTTCTTTATAGCACAACTGTCAGGGTGTCTTCAGGGAATGAATCTCCTCCACAGTGCAGACTATGGAGGAGGTTGGGGATAAACTCCAGCTCCACAGGCTGGGAGGGTCCAGCCTGTTCATTACTGGTGGCAGGAATGCCAACTGCACCTGCAAACTACACATGTGCGAGCGACTCAGTTTTAAGGTACTTGTAGCAGAACTGGAACAGGGCATGGGTCTGGACAGGAGTACAGGAGCAGGAACTGGAGACACAAGCATTTGCCCGCTACCAGGACCTAAACTACACAAATGCACAAATTCCCTCTGAACAGAGCAGGAGGATACTGGCCTGCCTTGCCAAAACAAGGCTGATTTAATGTCATCTAATAAAAGACACCTAAGAGCCCTGGTTCTTGGAGAAGCCAGGGACCCGCTAGCAGCATGTCCACATGGAAACTGACTGTCGCCAATTTGTAGTTGCCACCTGTCATGCAGGTTCTCAGCTCCCGCTTCCCGCACAAGAATGCAGGATATGGTGAGGCCAAACAGGAACAGCAATGGAGTCATGGATAGGGGGTTCATACCACTATTTCTCACCAGTGGCTGGGTTGGAGACACAGGAAGCAGAGCCACACAATCTGCCATCTGCCGTCCGCTTCTCTGCCAACCAACCAACCTGCTGGCGTAGCCACGACAGTTATATTAGTGGCTAAATGGCTAACCGCTAACAGCTGACGGCCACCCAGCCACAGAGGCTGGCCACCTGATTACAGCTGATGGCCATCCAATAACCGAGCCAGCACCTTTGCTTGTGAGGACGAGAGCCTGGAAACTGCTCTCCTGGCTCTGTCCCCCGCACCACTGCAGGATAATTTTCCGGTTGGGCCTCGTTTCCACTGGAGGCTATACAGGTGTTAAAGCCCACCCTCAGCTCCTCAGGCCTAGAACGCCCAGACTGACCAGGACAAATAAAGGACTGAGTACTGAGCGTGTGTATGCCGAGCGGTTCAGGTTAGCTAAGGATCTGGAACCCAGAAATGGTTCCGTACAGGAGAGCTCTTAGGGAACAAGAGCTAGGGCAAGGCCAGAAGGGCGGCAGTGGCGGCTTGTTATGTTACACGTGAGAAATTTGGTAGCTGGAGAAGCCTCGACCCATCAGAGAGTGTGACCATCGCCAATTTGCAGGTAGGCTTGAGGATGATTTGGGGGGAGGGGTCGTCCTCCCACACTGGAGAGTACGGGGGCGGGTGGTTGGGGTGGGGGGGCAGCAGGGCCAGCACCACAGCCTGGAGGGCCCAGGCTGCACAAAGCTGGCTGAAGAAGTGCAAATTGCGCACGCACAGGTAGCGTAGATTGGGAGTGGGAGGGGAGGGCGTACCATGGATCAAAAGAGCTCAGGTCTAGAGTGTAGGATTGGGCGACACAAGGCATCCACTTACCTCTAAGCCAAAGGCATCCACTTACCTCTAAACTTTTTTATGAAAAAGTCCAAACTTTTTTCAACGTTTTTCACCAAGGACCATATTCGGTAAAATACACAAATAGCCAGGCCACTCACTCGAGGTGAAGTACGTATTGCCTCACCTGGTTTATTTAAGTAAACTAAATACATTTTTGGAATTTGCTGTGAGCCAATAAAACATGGATCGTGGGCTGCAGTTGGCCCACGGGCCGCAGTTTGGACACCCCTGCTCTAAGCTCTTAACAACATAAATGTGCATATTCTCCCAGAAGGCCGAGCCAGAGATACTGGCTAACCTTGGCAGAATGGAGCAGGGCTGGTGGGTGGGCTATAATCTAATAAGAGAGCTGGGAGCTCTAGTTTCTGGAACAGTTCAGGATCCCTTAGGCTGCAAGTCCACAGGAGGACTGATTCTCACATTTTGTAGCTGCCGCCGCAGACTGATTTTCTGCAATGGGCCTCCTCCTCACTGGGGACTTAAGAAGTGTGAACGGTGTATGCAGGAGCAGAGCTGTTAGAGGTAGCCAGGGAACTAAGAGGACATGGGACCTGAAACTAGGCAAGGGTCTGAAGAGGCCAGTGCACGTGACCGCAGCCTGAAACTCTCCAGGCAGTGCTCCGGAACAATCACAGGATTACTTTGTTTGTTTCCCTTCTGTCAGTGATCTCCATCCTCTGCTGTCTATTGCCCAATACCGATACCTACTGTTTCTTTTCTTTTTCTTTTAGTTTTCTAGTTGTTGGGGACAGGAGGGTAAGAAGGACAGTCCATATTAGTCCATAATGTGTGAAAGCAAGGACTTGAAGAGGGCACAAGTCTTGAAGTCCATCAGATCAGTTCTGTTACTCTGTAGCTGTGTGGGGACAGACCCCAGAGAGCAGTTTCAAGGCTCTCGGCCTCACGTGGAAAGGTGCTGGCTCGGGTAGTAGATGGCTGTCGGCTGTGGCTACTTGGCTGTCAGCTGTAGCCGGTTAACCAATTGGCCACTGATATAACTGCCGCAGCTGCACTGGGGAGTGGGAGTAGGTCGGTTGGCAGCAAAGCGGACAGCAGGTCGCACGTCGTGTGAATCCAGCCTCTAGTGAGACTCTAGTGGTATGACTCCCCTACCTATGGCTCCGTGGGTGTTTCTTTTTGGCCTCACCACATCCTGCGTTCTTATGTGGGGAGCGGGAGCTGAGACCCTGCAGGCCGCCCCGCACGACAAGCTGTATGACCTTGGGGAAGTACTTAACTTCTCTAAGCCTGAGTCCCTTACCTGCGTGTGCAGCCTGGGTCAGTCTCACCCGTGTTGCACCGACTGCATGCTTAGTCCCAGAGCTACAGATCCTTGATCAATGCTATGGGACTCATTAACTAAAGAGAAATGCTATTCTGTATGGGTCTGGGTGTTGTTTCAGAGCAGGATGTATCTGCCTGTCAGCATTGTTTAGTAATAACAACTGGATTTATGAGTCACATTTGAGTTTGGTGGAAGTTGACGGAGGGGGATGTTTCAAACAGTTGGGTCTATTCACATAGCTGTGATGTGCCTAGTGACCAGTTCATGGTAAGAGATACCCCACCAAGAACAGTCTTTGGGCTTCAGGGTATGCAGGGTATGCAGGTGCTTTGCATGAATGCTGATAGTGTTTTGAAACCTGGAAACAAGTGCATCCTTTGTGATTCCACTCAGTGGTGGGAGGAAAAGGAAGCCCACGCCTGAGACTCGGGGACCCCTTTGAATAAGTACCTTTTTCTGCTTTTGCTGTGCTGTGTCCTTTGCTTGAGGATAAACTGAATCTTGTGAGCCCTTTCAGGGATCAAACACTTAAGATGATTAATGTGTAATTAATGCACTGAAAAACAGTAATGATAATAATCCTCACATTATAATGTGTTGAGGATTACACAGAACAATCTGTGTAAAGTGCTTGGGTCCATGCCTGGCAGGTGACTAATGACTGATAGTTATGTGATATTTACCAAGACATTGTTTGGGATAAAACAGGCTTTAAATATTCAGAAGGAATCCTATAATTATAATGGTAATGGAAAATTTTACAAAGAAGGTGAAACTTCAGTTTGGTCTTGGACGATGTATAGAATTAGGAATACAGAAAGAAAGGTAGAGGTATAATGACAGAGAAAATACCGTGTTCCCTCGAAAATAAGACCTAGCCAGACAATCAGCTCTAATGCGTCTTTTGGAGCAAAAATTAATATACGACACGGTCTTATTTTACTGTAAGATTGGGTCTTTAACATAATATAATACTGGGTCTTATATTAATTTTTGCTCCAAAAGATGCATTAGAGCTGGTTGTCTGGCTAGGTCTTATTTTGGGGGAAACATGGTAGGATAAGGGTTAGGAAATAGAATGGTATTTTTAAGAGACCAGTAAGGATGTAGGTTTGACCAGAAAAGAAAAATTATTGAGAAATGAAACCCCCTAGGTATATGGGAAGCTGTTTACAATAGCAAAAATTGGGGAAAATCACAAATGCACATCCCTGAGAAGAGTGAATGAATAGATTGGGATATACTCAAACAAAAGACAATATTATACAACACTTAGTAAATGAACTATGATGACATGCAGCAATATAGATAGACGTTACAAAATATATTAAGAAACAACTGAAATAAAATATATGCCTTTAAGATAAGAAAACAATGAAAATAAAATGTATATAATATATATGTATGTCAGATAAAACTATATTAAAAGAATAGTGAAAGAAAAAGCTCATAGTAGTGAGGAAGATGGTTACCTAAGGAAGGGGGCAGCTGATGGGTGGGGTAGGGAACTACACAGCTAGATGTAATTTATTGACAAAGTCAGACCTTCCATATTAGCTGTTAGGTCCACAGGTGCTTTTTACATTATTAAAACACACATGCAGGCATGTATGTATACGTACATACAAGACAGCCATTCATGGACCATCCAATATGTGTGCCCAAGCCAAGGATTAGGATTAATCCACTTCTGTGATCTGGAGATCCTTTACAGAAAAACAAAACAAAACACACAAATAAAAGCAAAAGCAATATTTTGCAAACCCATGTGATCCAAAAACCTTACTTTATATATTCATTAGTAAAAGAATATATAGAATATTTCTTCCGTGGCAGTTAGTAATCCTCCCCACACCTTCAATTTGCTCCCCTTCATTTTCCATTCCCTTGTAACTAGCCCAGTGAAATGCAAGCAGATACATGTGAGGTACTGTTGAGCCAAGGTGAGAAATGCAATTTTATTGTGTGAAACCATTGGGATTTAGGAGTTGTTATCCCAGCATTAAGTGGTCTATCCTGACTCCTACATGGACATTTTGGAAACCTCATACATTCTAAATTCCAAACCTACAAAATAGATATTATTCACATGACACAATGGCATTCTAATGTTGGCAAGAAAATTAATGATAGACAAGTTTCTAGTGCATCAAGAAAAAAGACTAGAACTGAAGTTGTCCTGACTTGAGTCAATTCTTTGCATGGTGGCCTAAGGTGAATTTCTCACCCTGTTATGCTTATTTCTTTATCTATCAAAAGAGGATAACGCTAAATGTGTTTATCTTTTTATAAAATGGCTATGAATGTCAAATGATACAGGGTATAAGTAAGCTTTAACAAATATAAGGCTGTTTTGGAGGTCTTATTTTTCTTTACAGAAGTTACTTCCTTGAGAATCAAGAGGCTAGATAAAAGATTTGTTAAAAGATAAATGGAGGCATATTAAAATTTTAAGTTTATTTGATCAAAAATTGATTTGAATCAGGCAGTGCCCAACAGCAGAGAGAAAAAAGCTCTGAGGAGTTGTACAAAATGAAAGACTTTTATAAGCAAAACGGAGCAGGAACAAGAAAGTGATACTAGGCAAAAATGTGGGTTGATTATTGAAATGTTACTTCCTTTTGGGGGCTGTCAGTGGTTTATCAGGCAGATTACCTAGCTAGTACTGGTCAGGTGATTCATTATTGACTGGTTTAAGATGCCATTTCCTGGAGAGTGGACTCTGTAATTAACTCTTGGTTTGGTGATGTAGGATTTAACATAAATGACTCCATTTTGGGCCTGCTATCTTGTTTTTAACAGATTTAATTGATGTAGCCACCAGTAATTGAAGGTAAATAAGAAATTATTAACTGTTAGTGAATAGGAAGATATTTATTCAATGTGTAAAACTCAAATTTTTAAGAAATATATTGATAAATACATGTAAGTAAATTTTGCAGTTTGACCACTAGATGGAAGCATTCTTCCAAAAATTGTACTATGGCCACAGTTAGTCTTATTTTTTATTAGTTTCAGGTGTACAAAACAACATAACAATTAGACATTTATACCCCTCATAAAATGATAACCGCCCAATCTAATACCCTTTTGACATTGTATATGGCTGTTACAATACCATGGACTGTATTCCCTATGTTTTATTTTACATCCCAGGACTATATACCAGGGGTGCCAAAGAAATATATACACATTTTAAGAGATGTTATCTATACTCAAGCAGTAGTTCACCATAATCAGAAGTGTCTGGATGCTGATGGTAACCACTTTGAGCACCTCTTGTAATCGCAGAAGTCAAACGTGACGTGTATTCATCTTTTGTTATCGGTATATATTGAGTATTACAATACATTTTTTTCCTTTCTTACAATGTGTATACATTTTTTGGCACCCTTTGTGTGTGTGTGTAATTATAGTTGATATTCAATATTATTCCACTTCAGCTTCAGGTGTATAGTTGTGGTCAGGCATCTACACAGTCTACGAAGGGACCCCCTGGATAAGTCCAATGCAAATATAGTTACGTCGCCAATGAGACAGCTTCATGACATGTCTTACACTTAGCGACACATGTACAATGTTAAGTAATTGGATTACAATAATGTAAGACATTTTTTAAAAAGCGATTGAAGCATTTCATTATCTTCATTTTGTTTTCTGATGTTGAACAATTTAAATATATACAGAAAATAAATGAAGTCATGAGAAAAACATGATGAAAACCTAGAGGTGAAAGATGGCCTCAATGCACTAGAGGAAATCACCCAATTTGCATCATTTTCTCAACCATACCTTTACGCATGTTGTCCTGGAACCTGGAATTTCTTCACCATCTTAGTTTTCCCAGGTGTTACCGGCTCTCACACTTTCATCCTCCCCTTCATGGTAAGGGCGAAGAAGACTATTTCTCCTCTGTGTTCTCTCTTGAATCCCATGTGCATAGCTCCACTGTAGCATCATCCCCCTGTCCAGTGGTTTATTTCTTTATCTGTCTCCTCACCTTGCTGTGAGCTTCTGAGCACGGGGAGTGAGGCGTTAATGTACCAGAGGTACCTGTACATGCAGGGCACCAATGCTTCTTTGCCGAACAAACCCTAAACTTACTTATGTGTGAACTCTGCTACCCATTGTAACAAGAGATTATTTGGCCCAAAATTCATCCACTCAAATTGTCTTTTGGATCCTCACCACACATTTCCAGTGGTGGCCACACCCATTCAGATTCAAATGCTGAAACAAAAACATGGTCACAGAATTTTAAACTCCCAGAGTTTTTCACATTTTTTTGTGAATGTGGAAGACCTCTTTAGTTTAAAGTCAATATGTGGATTTCATGGCAGTGATGTCATAGAAAAGATGTAGATAAATCTTATATTGAGAACTTTGTGGGACACATTTTATGATTAATAACTCATGATATGAATAAAACCAAATACTGAGACTCACAGAATTTGAAGAGGGTCTGAACAATATCTATGAAATATACTCCTTGTAAGAACCTTTTATGGAATTAATGTTGTCACCTGTTTCTCAAAGAGATAGGCTTCTTTTCTAGCTAATTTTAAAAAGCAAACTAATCCAAACTGATTATAATGTTAGGTCCTGTGAGAGAAATGAGCTGTCTTGATTTTGTTTATGTATAGCATTGGGATTTTTTAAAGGTTTATCCAATTATAAAATTATATTTAAAACTCACCTCCTGTAACTACAGATTCTGTTTTCATGCATGTAATACATCATTGTATGTAGTGGAGAGTCTTTCCGGTACCAAGAATATTGCATGCCTACGTGAGATGATACCAGAAAGGATTTGATGATTATATATTTTTTCAGACTGGCATAACAATCCTAAATCTGAATGAATAATTTAAGTAGACATTTTAGCTTAGGTTACAATTGCAGTGTTTGTTAAACTTTTAAAAACAATTACTAAACTTTACTATATTATCAGAGCGTTTTTATATTGTGGTGGGAGCCAGAAAATAATAAAAGTAGCTAACATTTATAGTACTTACAGTTTCCAAAAAGCTCTTTTAGGTACTGTATTTTATTCGATTGATACAACCGTCTCCAGAGACAGGCATGGTGAGGATAATTCATTTATGTACAGAAAAGAAACTCGAAACTCATGGACTTAAGTGACTTGCTTAACATTATGCATCTAATCACGTGACAGAACTTAGCTCGCAGCCCTGGTCTCCTGACCTCTGACCCACATGTTCTCATAATCATCCAGATGTACCGACCTGGACAGAAGCTGAGGGGTTTGCTCTTATTTCTGTCACTTAAGTGCCATATATACATTAGCACCTAAATATTGAGTTTCGTTTTTCTTGTTTGAAAAATTAGGATATTAATATCTATCTCTTCTATTTGACAAGATTGCTGTGAAATACATCAAAACTGATAACTCTCTCAAAAATATATATGTGTAGTATAATTGATCCTATAAAGCTGTGAAGCCAGGATCATTAATTATTGGGGTGCAGGTGTATCTTTTAGTTATAGAGGCCTTAGCTTGCATTATAGATTAGGACCTGAAATCAGATAAAAAGAAATTTTAATATTGCTCAGACATTTACCAATAGTGTGACTTTTGGCCTATTTTTAATAACATTAATTACCATATATGTCTATTTTAGGGGAGCCTTTAAGTTAAACAACTGAGAGCTTTTAAAAAACGTACTTTAATTTGCAATATAGAAAAGCAACTTTAATAGCAACAAACTAATCAATCCTATATTCGCTTTAAGACAAGTCTTTGGACAAAGGTTTGTATGAAATTAGCTACTACAACCACACTGTGGCACTCCTTACTTACTTCAGACTTTCAGTTCAAATTTTCTTAGTAAACTGTGCTTTATAAAATGCAATACTATGTTAGTCTTGGGGAATCCATTGTGCTTTCTTACATATTCCTAAGGATCTTAATCATTTACTTAGTCATTTACTTAATCATTTATAAAGTTTCATAAAGATTAACGTAGGAATCCCAAATAATTGAAAAGTAAAAAAGTATCATCTTGCCAATACCAAATTCAGAAAACACTGTAGCTTCTTGCTTTTGATGGTGCAAAAATATGTGTGTACGTAGGTGTGCACAAAGCAACTTAGTAATGAACGTGCAGAATCATGAAGACTCCAGCCAACGAATTAAATAACACTCCCCTCTAAACCTAGCATATCAACCAGCTGAGTTGGTTCCCAGAGGTGCATGGCTCTAATAACTCTAGATGTTGAATATATGACTTATCAGGAACAGAAACAAAATAATAGTCTTTAACTGAGAAGAGATAAACCCAAGCAACAAATGATGTTTACTGAGGATCTTACTATATTTATATTGCTGGAATCCATTATTCCAGATGTGACCCCATCAATACAACTCCCCATGAATGAGATGTTGCTTAGAAATACTTGAAGTTTTCCCCCCACCAGAGACTCTCAATGAATTACATGGAAGAAGACTAGACAGTTGTACTAGAAACACCTAAAACATTCTGGACAGGGAGATATAAGGGTTTGTTAGAGGGTGAAGGAGCTAGATGACTGGCTTTCCCGGGAAATGTAACCTGGAGATACCCCACTAGGATAGAGAATGTGAAGCAGCCCAGTGCCTCCTACTTTGCTTCGTTAAGGAAAGGTTAGTCGGGGGCCACTGATTTATCCGGCTCTGGAAAAACCTGCAGAAATCTGTGACATCCAGTTGCTCACGCTCTCAACACACATTTATTGAGCACGTACCTTTTCAGATACACAGGGTTGGATGCTGGGTTTAAAAATTAGATGCTTGTAGTTCTAATCTCAAGAATACACGTACTAGTATGAGAATAGGTACTGGCACAAATAACCATAATGTAAACCTAACTGTGAACAGTCCTTTGGCAGAGCATAATAACTACCTGTGCATTGTGAAGTAATTATTTCAGAAGCTCAGGCATATTTTATGCTCAAGCAAATTTAAAAGTCGTAGTATGTGCTAATATATCAAGAATGTCTTGATACATTCTTTATACAAATAATCCTGATGCCTACAAAACCCCTGGAGGGTAGATATTTTTATCCCTGTTTTACAAATTAAAAGGGAAGATTGATTGATCTGTCACAAACTGAGGACTGTCTGATTCCAAAACTCATGCTTCAAACCTACAGTTCCAGGCATTTTGACTCCAACTCCAGTGATATATTTACTACCCAAAGGACAGAAGGAACACTGAGTAAAATTGATCACTTTTGTCTCCTGTGGTAGGAGGAAGGGACACAGATGGGGGAGGGGGCGCATTCCGACTGAAGGAGCAATGTGAGCAATGGCATGATGAATAGTGCATCAGCCTTTCTTCTAATCATTCGTATTAATTAAGAACAGACTAGGGTTGACCCCTGCCTCGTATGTTGGGCCACACTCAAGAATTCATTCATGCCCTCAGTATTTTAATTGTTATTAATGGCTCTACGCTTGGCTAGCATGATGGAGTCCATACATGATGTTCAGGGTCAGGCAACAAAGCCAGCAGAGCTTCAGTAAGGCAAGAAGTCAATACAGGATAGGGGAAACAAACTTCAGCAGAAAGGATTCACCCCAAAATATGCTCCTCCAATGGTTTCCATTGCGTTCTGAATACCCGATAACTTAAATACTCATCGCGTGCCTGGGTACTTCTTTAACCTCATTTCCTACCATATTGTCCCTTGAATGTTCTGTTCCAGCCACACAGTCTAGAACTCCTCTGTCATCTCAGGACCATTGCACATGCTTTTCTCTCTGCCTAGAATGTTCCTCACTCACATAGTTGCTTGGTTAGTCTCCCTGCTCCCTTCAAGTCTCTCTGTTCAGTTGACACTCATCATTGAATATGGCCACCCTATGGAAAGTAACAACCATATGCCACTGCCTGCCCTCTTAGACTACTTTATTTTTCTCCCAACAACTTATCGCCATTTAACACAATATATTATATCGCTGTGTATTTGCTTGATTGTTGGTACATTCTGAGGTGGCAGAGTTTGCTTGCCTTGTCAACTTATGTAACCTCCGTGCCTAGAATAATAAGTATTTATTGATGGAATAACTGTAATTATTTTGTGAATAGTGTGGATAAGTTGTTTTCCCCCCACGTTTCTATGAAAGGATCATGATGTATTCAGTTAAACAAATAAGTTTTGACCATTTATATTATATGCTAGTCACAGCAGTAGGTGCTGGTGCAGCAGCGGTGATCAAGACATGTTTTGTTCATGTTCCCAATGTTCTTCCTTCTCTTTGCTTCATCTCATTCTCCTGCCCTTCCCCCTTCTTCCTCCTCCCCATTCAGGCTCCTGACATTTGGTCTGTTCTCCTGTCCTGCTCTTGATCTCAACTTCACACTTCTCTTTTTTCATCAAGAGATGATGAAATTCCCTCTCTTACTCCTTATCATTGACTACTAAAAATTCCAAATCTTATATGATGTTACCCCAAGACCTGTAATACCAATTCATTAATCAAATAAATTCCGTTTTATAATCTGCTAGCAGTGTTTTAGCTATCTGATCACTCCATATGCACCTTGTCTGCCTAGTTCATTAATAAACAAGTGTATAAGACCATAACAAGCTGGGGGTGGGGTGGTGTTACACCATCTGTAGGTTTTTATTCTTCCTCAGTGTCACCAATTTCACTTTCAAGTAAGGCCCACCAAGTTCACTGTCTTGATGCTCTAATGCTAGAGGTCTGAGTTCTAATATTAAGAATATTTTGCTTATTCTAACATGCATTAGTCACGGAATGGTTTATTACACATGACAGGCTCCTCTGAAGTTTTTTTTCTAGCACCTGCAGGAGAGAATCAACATGGTAATTACAATTGACTGTTTTTGCCTCTGAGTACAACTTAGAATTTTGAATGATGATTGTTTTTCTGCTTTTTAAATATGTATCTAGTGCTTTCTGTATGCCAATTTTGGTTTTAAGCATTAAGTCATTGGAAATTCAAAACAATTCTATGAGATAGACATTAGTATTATACTCACTTTACAGACGAGGACACAGAAACTTTTCTGATCAACAGAAAAATTAAGTAACTTGCTCCACGTCACTTGGGTCGTAAGTGGCAGAGTTGGGCTGTGAGCCCAGGGGACATTAATCCAGAGTCCACGCTCTAACGCTGTGTTGTGCAGCTCTTAAAAGGAAGTGAAGATTCTGTTGTCCTCAAGACGATGCCTGGAAATGCATTGTGTTTGAATGTTTGGATTCTTTTTCCTCCCTCCCCAAATCTTTCTCTTCTGATATTAAATAGGGTTTTTATATTATCCAAAGAATGATGAGGGGCAGTTTCAACAGAAAAGGAATTAGTTGAGAGGATGTTGTGTATCTCAAAGAATCATCAAGAATTCTAAAGAGTTGAACTTGGAAATGGGGCAGGAAGGAGGGAGGCTAAGCAGTAAAATCACCTCAGAATCAGTCCAGTGGAGACATTCCTGCGACCACTGGACTGCTGCTAGACCCAGGAAGCCAAAGCTTTCCGTCGTGCTAGGCACACTGCGACAGCGTCATCATTGTTGCCAAGGAAACTTGTTGCTGCTCTTGTTACCACCACTGACTAAGTGGATTCTCTACTGCTCCTGCTTCTTCTGATTCAAGGTCTGGGCCAGTTCATCTAATTGGTCAATCTTAGGTCACAAGTCCATCCTACGTCATACCGAAGCTACTCAGGAGGCTGGGAAAGCAATATCTTGCTTCTAGGGTAAACTATAGGACGCTTGATATTTGCAAAATTCGGGAGACATACATATTGGGAATATACTTATACCAAACACTTATTCACTGTGTATGTGAAATTTAAATTTAGCTGGACACCCTATAGTATTTTTATTTGTTAAATCTAGGAACCCTATTGCCTTCTTAATTTCTATATTAATAGAAAACAAAAAGTCACATGATGGACAGTTTTTAAAACATAGGATGACGTTCTCTATTGAGAAGAAACAAAAAGACTAATATTCACTACACTTCCTTCTAAACTTTTCCATATAGTTACAGCATAATAATTTTTCACTGGGTGAAAAGTACTTTCCGGCATCAAACTAACACTCAATCTATAATTAGATTTCTTTTTTTACCCCAATGTTTTATCTCAGCCAATTTAATTTGCTACTAATTTGAGGTGATGTTTTGGATAACATGCTTTTATTTCTAACTTAGTTTCAGCTTTTATTTTTAACATGAGTCTCCTTTTTAAATTATAAATGGAGCCTTCATTTCCAATCCAGAGGAAGGAATTTCATTGTTGTACCCTATTGAAGCCATACACAAATATATAAACACATTATATTGCAAAATACAATATAAGTCAAGAAATCTATGTCATAAAATGTTCACTATATATCTTTACTGCTCTATAATTTAATGTCTTAGCTTTACTTCCTGACTGAGAATATTTATAAAGCTCTTCTGGTACTTCTACAGAAAAAGCTGATTTTGAATGTATAAAATATTAGCAGTTTTGAACAAAATAATTTACCTCAATTCTCTTTAAACAGAATGTTTCTGACAAATTCACCCTAGAGTCAAAGAGAATAAAGTAATTGGCAAAATTATTTGCTTTTTTTTATGCAAGTCTTATACATTTTCAGTTTATATATCATATTATTCAATGTTAAACCCTTAAGCAGGAGAGTTGGAAAAAAGGCAGTATTCTAATAATTAAACAACTTCAGCTAAAGCTGCAATCCAAAAGATAAATTTATTTTTTTATTACAACACCACCACATCATTTAGACTTCTTGTACTGATTTTATATGAAAATATAGACTCTACTAATATTGATGCTTTCCATAATTATTGTAGGAAGAATAGTTATCACTGCTACCCTATTTGATAAATAGTGCAAAAGGCAAATCATTTGGACTTTAGCAGAAGAAAAACTTCTAATCTCTTAAAGGTACTTGTTTTTTTAACTTGAAATAATTATAACTTATTAGAGAATTTATGTATGTAAATTTTATTATGATTTTTTGGTTATAGACACTATTTTTAATTGTGTTTTTTTTTTATTATTTCTCAAGGCAAAACACTTTAGTTTTTGTAAACAGAGCTTTCATGGGAAGAGGAAAGTGGTGGACGTGCAGAGTAGAGTAACATTTAATTATTCTAGTTCATTCCCCAGGGTCTCTAGATTGTAGCAAAGATCCAGAAAATGCTCTTGACACTTAGTAGCAAGCAAGGATTCTGATTCTCAGTTATATGGTTTTTACTCTCATATTCCTCTGAATCTTACATATAACCTTATGACATATATATGAACTTTTAATTTATAAGAATAAAGTATTTTACTCATAGAAGAGACATTCAGCTAATGACATTTCAAGTCACATTATCTTGAAAATTGGCTCTTCACATGATTTAAAATACAGTTTTAAAAAGGCAAATACTTAAATATCCTTTTAAATATTTGATTATTCCCAGCTTATTGTTTGTTTATTAGTAAATAAAATACACACATAATTATTAAAAATCCATGCAATACCAATATTATATGTTGAAAAGGGAACAGCCCTCTCCTTACACCCACTACCAGTCCCATTGATAACAGTTTGGTACGTAATGGGCCAGGTTTACAGCAGGATCACATTAATAAAGCAACCTCCTTTGTTGCTTTATGTCTTTGATACAAAAGACCAATTTATAAAAGACACGAATACTTCTTTAGCTCTTCTTTCTCCATTCCTCTTACCCTCATAGCTCTCGGATCTTGGAGCTTCATCCCACATTTGCTTCCCAAACTCCTCCTTAACGCTTGGCTGCCCCGTATCTTATTTTTATCTTTCCTCCACTTTGTTTTCCATACTCGTATGTCACTTTTTCAAAGAATAAATCTCCGCTTTTCTGCGGCAAATCCTCACCAGTTCTCCTGCCCCCTTCTCACATTACCCTGATTTTACAAATAAGACTAAGATTGTTCTAAGAGCTTAATTTGCTTAATCCTCATAACAAATTTATGAGGTGAGAACTATTATTATTTTTACCAGTGAAGGTACAGAGAAGTTAAGTAACTCATCCGAAGTTACACAGCTAAGAAGTGATAAATCTGGAATTTAAATCCAGGCAATCTGCTTATAAGAGTATAAGCTATTAACCAATTTATTCTGATTTTTTTTGTATATGCAAAAAACACACATCAGTCATTTACGTATAGCTCCATCTGCCCTCCCTCCACTTGGTGTATCAGTTAGTTCTCTTTGAGCTTCACATAAAAGAAAAATACAATTCAAACTACACGAGGATGAAGAAAAGAAATTTACTGGCTCATGAGCCTGAAAAGTGGTCTGGGGGGAGAGCTGGTTTCAGGCGCAGCTTAATTTGAGGCTCAGAGAGTTTCATCAGAACTCTGCCTTTCTGTCTCTGCTACATTATGCTGTCCTTGGAATGCTGGTTTTATTCTCAGCCTTCACACGATGGCTAATTGACTTCAGGAGCTCCAGCTGAAATTCAGTTGGAAAGAAACCGTCTCTTTTTAGGTAGCTCTTGCCCAAGTTCTCTTATGTACTGCATTTGGACCAACTTTGGACAGAGAGCAGTGGAGGGGTGAACCCCCAAAGGGAAATCAGAGTTGGTGCCAGAAGAAGAAAAATGATAGTTCCTATTATTATAATTCTCACTAATAGTTTGACCGTAACTCTTAGGTTTGTTCACCTCATACTTGCACCTCCTGATGATCTCATTTTCAAATTCACCAATATAATAAGGTAGGATTTTGACAAAGGAATCACTGTTTTTTATTCCTCCACCCAAACTCTGGCAGTCTTCTGGAGGATTTCAGTGTTCATATAGATGACCATCCAA
Source organism: Rhinolophus ferrumequinum (assembly GCF_004115265.2). Taxonomy (NCBI): domain Eukaryota; kingdom Metazoa; phylum Chordata; class Mammalia; order Chiroptera; family Rhinolophidae; genus Rhinolophus; species Rhinolophus ferrumequinum. The sequence goes on from NC_046305.1 coordinate 17,589,195, forward strand.
TAGTGTGGTTTTATATTGCCTGGACTCAAATGAACCTTTATCTACCTCTACTGAATGAAAACTGTTTCACATTTATTGTGCTTAACTATTTGTATACCATTGTCCTCCAGACCATGTGTTTCTTGATTTGGGGATTGTATATCTTCACCCTACTATATTAATTGCTACATAGTGCTAAATTAATTAATACCCCTTTCAGCAATATTTGTTACCCTGGAACTGGCATGTAGGAAAGGCACAGTTGAGTTCACATTGGCAAATGACTTGTGGCAAGTGAAAGAGGGGAACCACTGAAAATATAGTTGGATTATTTTGGCAGTGAGAAAGGAATTGGAGGAAAAGTGAAAAAAATGGCATTGTCAAGAAATTAGAAGATGTGGTGCGCTGAAAGGGGGGTTTAGTCAGAATGAGTGACAGATGGAAAGAAAGCAGTTGGTAGTTATGACGAGAACTTTTACATTTCAGCACGTCAGAAATGAATCAGATTGGACGACGATGAAGTTCATGCTACAAGGACGTGGAAATAAAAAAACATTCAAATGGAGGTACAGATTGTTAGGAGGTAGCATAGCTTAGTTATCAATAACTCAGCTTTTGAAATCCGACTTGGGTGTAATAGCTCAGCTCCTTTATTTAGCACCTGTGTAAATTCAAAAATTTAAAAAAAAAACCTTTATCACAGTTTTGCATCTATATATGGGGGATAATAATATCTACTTCAGGGTTCTTGTAAGGATTGGTCCTGGGCCATAATTAGGTAAAAACTGATTGATTATTACTATCATTATAGTAAGCAGAATGGAATGAAGAGCTATCGTTATAGTATGAGGGTGGAGACCTTGAGCCAGAGTCAGAGCTCCCTGGATGACAGGAGACACCAACCTAGAGAGAAAACAGTGAGCCAGGTGCTAAAATCCTCAGGAAACGGGGAAATGGCCTAGAACAGTGGACAGGGGCGCTAAGCTGGTGTCAGTTGGAGGCATGGCATTCAAAGAAGGCGCTCTTGTTGAGTGAAGACAGTGACCAGAGTTGGAAGCCACGGTGGGGAGTCAGGAGAATGTGGGTCTTTCCTCATGGCCCCAAGGTGACGAGCACAAATACAACTAGTCTTTGGTGTAACCAAAGGTCATGAACATCAAAGGACGAGGAAGGGTGTAAATGAAGGTGGAAATGACATAGAAGCAGGAACAGTGGGGCAGTTAGCCGTGCTCCTCATGCATTGGGGCCAAACAATACATGGGACATGAGAGAATGAAGAGTTTCCCATTGAGAAGGTTGCAGGAAAAGCAATACCCTTAAAGCAGGGGTGTCCAAACTTTTTTCAACGTTTTTCACCAAGGGCCATATGCGGTAAAATACACAAACAGCCGGGCCACTCACTCGAGGTGAAGTACGTATTTTGGTTTATTTAAGTAAACTAAATATATTTTTGGAATTTGCTGCGGGCTAATTAACAATGGATTGCGGGCTGCAGTTGGCCCGCGGGCTGCAGTTTGGACACCCCTGCCTTAAAGGGTCCAGGTTCAATTAAAGAAAGGACATGGGGTAAAAATCCAACAGAGATCCATGCCATTACACATCCATAATTTCTAACCCTTTAAAATGTTGTCTAGTTATCATTTTCCCTGTCCGCATTTCCCTTTTTTCCTCCTCATTCGTCTTAGGTCCTCCCTTACCTTGACACTGTCCCAGAGGGACTTTTTTGAAAGAAGTGTGAGGGCATCGCGTGGTATCTTATATATCCTATTCACACCTTGAACCTGCCTTAGTCCAAACAAATACTGATCTGACGGTTCTTGGCCACAGGCTAAATGTATTCCAGAAATCTAGTTCAAACGTATGAGGAGAAATTGATACATTAAATTATTGATGGGCAATTTCTCAGATTATTCTAAATTGATTCATGACTCCCAGCTTTTATGTTGAATGAAAAGTTCTCGTCAGTCATTGTACCAGAAAGAACTTAGCCTCAAGAGCCTCAGAAGCACGAGAAGCTACTTACAGGAAAATAGGGTGTGACTATTCACGCGCTTCTGCCCCTCTTGAATATTATTTGAGCAAAGAGCAAATTGAAAACATGTCTTTTTCTCCTTGATGGAAGGCCTAGGAATCATAGTTGTCTTGTATTAAATGGGCTTCTGCAGATGAAGCCCCTTCTTTTCACATTTAAACCTTCTTCCTTCCTCCCTTCAAAAGGAGGGATTATCTTTAGAACAAAGAACTAGTCATTTTCCAACAACATTTTGAAATAATTGCAGTTCAGGAGTTATATGTTTGGTATCGAAAACATCTGAATGTGGATATATTCACTGATAAAGCAATGGTTCACAGAGCTTTGGGTTTTTGGATTTATAAGATGAAAACAACAACAACAAGAAATTTCAGTGGCTTCTGTGTGTCACTGGAAGGACAAACCTCTGGAGATTTTATGGGTAGAATATGGTTGCTTTGAATTCTTATGTGACCCATGGTGGGGTACTACACTAATATTTAGTATTAATAGTTATAATTTTGAGTGCTGCTATGTATTATACTTTGCTGATTTGATAGGTTACAAAATTGAAACTCAAACAGGCTAATTTACCCAAAGTCACTCATCTAGTGAGTTGTGGATTCAGAATATCTAACCCAGACTTCTTTTCTCAGCAGTGTGCTGCCTATAACTAAAATATTAATGCTTCATGCCAGAAACAAAATTGCTAACATTATTCTATTAAAAACAGTAATGGGAAGACCAAACAAGACTTATAGGTATTTATTTAAATGATTCTAATAGATGGGAAAGATTTTAGACCAGAGATTTACATGTAGACGATGATCCTCCCATTATTTTGAAATAATTAAGGGAAAATGCACTATGATTTAATTTCCAAATAGTTTCTCTCCAAGCTGATAGTGAATGAGACTGATGCATTGGAAAACTCATAACATCAGTTAATAATTTGCATGAATTTAGAAAGCAGAACAATTGGCTTTAAGACAAAATTTTTCAAACTATTTTCCTATATGTTCTAGGGTTGGGGCAGAATTACTGTGGGTTTACAGACCAGACGTTTCCAGGCCATGTTTTCTCACTCAGCCTCTTGATTGTTAGGGGTCCATAAATTCCAGCCTACTCTCTCTGCTCCAGAGCTTTCTCTGGCCCCAGGCATTAAGTCAGCTGCTGCAGTATTATGTCCCAAGCTAGCTCCCCAGAGTTTTGTCACCATTATCACCATCCCCATCAACTGTGTCTTCCTCTCAGCCACCTGTCACTCTGAGTTGTGAACTTAACTTTTAATGTGGTGTTTAGAATGGACAGTTTGCAGAAATTCTTTTGGAGGATCACAATTTTGAGTGATTATTCTTCAAAAAACTAAACTCTGATGATTTCAAGTACAATCCAAATAACACCAATTACTGAGAAGTGGATCAATTCTAATAAATTTAAAGATGCTGCTTTGTACTCCTAAATTAATAGTTATACAAGTTCTTTCAAGACCTATATAGCTAGTTGTGAGAATCAAAGTTTGCCCTAAAGCAATTCAAAATGAGTTTCAACTCTAATACATTATTGTGTTATTTCTGTGATCTTTCCTGAGCAAGGTGACATACACCACCTTCAGAAATCTCTCTCATCCAAGTGCATCTTTAAAACACAGTGATGTTACAATTTATGTAGTCTCTCTAGGTATCATTTTCCGCTCTGTTTTTGAATGCATCATTAAATTTGATGGTTTGGATGCACGGGAAAACTGGAATGGTTCTCATGTTGGTAATTCCTTAGGTGTGAAGATAAAAGTTGCTACAGGTTATGGAAAATGCATGTTGAATCAAGTTTCACATCTATTTGGGTTTCATGTCTTTTCAAGGGAAGGAAAACATTCTCAATCCATTATTCTGTTCTTTGGTTATACAAGAATCTAAGCACTTTAACTTTCATTATCAGGGTATTTATTATAAAACATTTCCCGACTTAAATTTTCTGTGTTTTGAGATGTATAGGCAAATTTAGTGAGTATCAAAAATGAACGGCAGAGAGAGAAGATCGATGTAAGGGTGACACTTAAGAAAAAATGGCAGGAATTCAGAAGAGAGAAAATGAGTGGTGCAATTCAGTCTGGGACACTAGGTATAGAGCTAATCAGTACCGTATATTTTGGATAACAGTTTGGGCTAGTAGTATTGTGTGGCTTTTTTTTTTTTTTAAGAACTATAATACTTAGATTTTTGAAAATCTATTAATAATTCCATCTTAACCTATTTGGAAAGAACGAGAAAGTTACAAGACATAAATTTGATTCAAGAAAAACGTGCAACTCATGCAGTCTATTTCAGAAATATTTGCCTTTTCGAGTTATTCTTTTTCTCTTTCATCTTTTGGCTATCCTTTGGGCATAGAGTGTTGTCTGTGGATCGCCATGAAAATATCTCTCAGTTCACATGCTCCTCTAACAACATAACCTTGTCACTCCCCATCAGGAGGTGGTGTCTATGCCCCTTCCCTTTGAGATTGGGCAGATCCCTGTGTCTGTCATCATTTAGTATAAACGTAATGCTATGTGACTTCCAAGACTAGGCCATGAATGGAGAGGCAGCTTCCTCCTGGCTCTTGGATCCCAGATTTCATGCTACGAGGAAGCCTACGCTGTATACAGAGGCCTTGCACAGAGAGTGCTGGCTGAAAAGCCCAGCTGAGGTTCTGGACAACAGTCAGCAATGACCAGCAGTCACGTGAGAAGGGAAGCCTTTGACATGACACAGACCAGACACTATCTGAATGCAACTTCAAGGAAGTCTACAGAGTAAGAAGTTAGCTATGCCCAGTGAGCTCCCAGAACCCAGAGAGTAGGAAATGATTACTGCGTTTTTGCTACTATGTTTGGGGTCATTGGTTATGCAAGAGGTTAGAACTGGACTCACTCAAATCAAAGCCCTTAAAAGTAAATGCCTTAATTGTAGAAAAGGAATGCATTATTGAAATTAAAATTGAAGAATACTGTATGACGTTATAGTATCCAGTCAAAAAGAGAAGGGGTCAGAGAGCATAAGAACAATGATGGATGCACTTGTTCTGTGTCTTCCCACTTAGCAGTTTTCTTTTTCAGTGAATAACTAGGAATGATGGACATCTCTAACATCATGCATCCACCAGTAGTAGCCTTCCTTGTCTGATATCGCACCAGGGCTTCGGTTTAAAGTCGGGCAACCTTTCTCCCCAGTCTCCCTGGGATAGTCTCTGTCTATATCTGTGTGGTCTCAGTGTTATTACTAATGATGCTCCCATCCTCTGTTTTACTTTCTATAAAGGGTCTTCATTTGGACAACAAATTATCTAGTCATTGTGGTCTAAGGGAATGGACCAAACATGCAGCCACGTAAGTCATTATTCTCTAAATTTTTTCTCACCCGCATGGAAATGATGGCTAATGTGTGAAGACTGTCTTGTGTTGATTAACCTGGTGAGACCACATCAACAGATCATGTCCCTGTGGAGAGCAAAATGGCTAGCTTCACCACACCGTGATCCAGGGACCCATGAACATTCGGGTTTCACGGTCGTCCATCACAGTCATACTGAATTTACACAGGCCATGTATCCACCGTGATGTTGTGCTCTCATGAAACATGATTTGAGATGTGGGCGATAATCAGGGGAGTACCAAAGACAGCGTGCAAGATTGATCGGTTCTAGAAATTCCATGTACAGCTCACAGCTTCCTTTCTATGAGGCATTGCTATGGAACTTACAATACACAGCAAAGAAATAGTAGAAAATCTTGAAGTGCTAAAGCCCTAAAGACATCATTTGCTACCTGGATTGGATACTGCCTTGCTAAAGAAAATGGAAATAAAAGTCAAGAGAGCGTGCTGAATGCCAATATTACTCTTCTAGCCTTAGACAATTTTATACAATGGCAAAATGAAAAGGAACCTCCATAATTGTACAGCATAATAACCTCTGTTCAGGAAGGGGTCTGAACAACTCTTTCTTCAGCTTTAAACAGTATGTAGGGAGTGCTTGCTTTAGCAGCACATATACTAAAATAGGAACAATACAGAGAAGATTAGCACGGCCCCTGCTCAAGGATGACATGCAAATTCGTGAAGCATTTCATATTTTATTTAAAAAAAATTATATAGGGAAGGATATCCACTGTTTTTATCTTGGTTTCCTGTTACAAGTTCTAAAAGTTTATACAATCAGAAAAGTTCTGTTTAGATATACATATACATTTTTCAAAATGCCTTCCTGTATATCATCTCTGGCATTGCATAAACAAAACACACAACCAATTAAATTTTTTATTGAAACTGTAGAGTTAAAGTCTATAACAGTTCTATTATAATTAATTTTCAAGCTTTGTCATGACATTCAAGTCTCACACATTCCTCCTTCTCTTTTATGTTTAGACTATTTTGGATGAATTTTCAAATCAGATACTTTCCTTAACTCTCTGCTTCCTTCTGGCAAAATACACAGAGACTATGCTTTTTCAAACATTTTAACTCAATATTTTAATTAACATAATTGCCCATAATAATAAGTATATAAATGCAGTTTAGGGTATTTTATCTCCAATACAAATGCTTTCATCAACAGAGTATTCTGATCATAGGGAAGGATTTAAATTCATGAGTATTCACACAAAATAATGTGCAATTGAAATACCTTTAGCATTCTGCTGCTCTCAAAGGCCAGTTCCTTCAGTTCAAATATTTAATGACATTTTAATAGTTTCCAGTATAGTTTTAAACAGTTTTAAGCACTCACATTTCTATAAATGTTCTAAAATAACAAATATCCTATAGTCATATCTGTAAAATTTATATACTCAATAAACATGTGCAGTTAAGAATAATACATATAAATAGCATATATATGTAGTATATATATAATATATGTATATACTATATATATATATATATATATATATATATATATATATATATATATATATATATAGTATAACACAGAACATATGAAATTGAAAGAACCTGGATGTTAAAAAAAGAAATGTGAGATTTAACTAGTTTTCTGTATTTGTGATTCTTAAAAATGACATCTATTGCCATAGGAAAGCTTCTATTAATAAACATTGGTCCATACTTATCAGGATTCATAAATACAAAATATAGAATCAGAAGCATCTGATTTAATCCTTATTTTAGAAAAGCAATTTCTTGTTTTTAGTGTTTTGCTCCATTTTTCTAATAATATTGAATAAGCTACACTTTTTCTAATGTAGTTCATAAGCCAACATATCAATCTACTTTTACTTCTTTATTTATAATAGGAGATGATAATAAATAATAGAACTAAGAAAGTAAGGAGGGAGCGTGATTTATTTCTCATTGTTAAACATCACTGTTGAAATCTGTCAACCAGCTTGAAGGTCAACTATAAAAGTGTCGCTAAATATGAAACCCAGACTTCATGCTGGAGAACAGTAGAGAATAATCAGAAAACATTCATTTCCTTGGCTGAGATAATGAGGCATGCACAGAGACATAATGGTTTCACCTGATTTTCTTTTATGCAGCTCCAAGTTCAAGGATAACACTCCTCTCGCACTGTGGGAATAATACAAGCTTTGTAATAACGTTAGCCTAGGACTGCTTAATAGGATTAAAATGGTATCAAATTTGTTTAGTTGAACAGCATGTACCAAGCTTGCACTGTGAATTGAGACATTTACATGAGGCTGGAAGAATCTTTAGAACAAAGTGGGGTAGATGAAGAAGGAGGGACGGAATCAACCAGGAGAGAGTAAAGATCAGGGCAAGTCATGAGGGAGGAACTGAACTTAGGGTCAGAGAATTCAGAGAAATTCTTGTTCGTCTAGCAAAACGATCCCCCGTGTCCAAGACCTACCTCCTATCCTGCTCATTGTCCTGGCTTTTTTCCATCTGAACTTCAGAGAAATCTTGATTTCTTGACTTTCTGCTATTTCCTCTTTTCTTAGCCTTTATAGAAAATTGAAATCAGAATGAGGCATACAAAGATAATTTGAAGCTATATATGTATGTGTACACAGAGGGCGCCAAAAAATGTATACACATTTTAAGAAAGGAAAACTGTATTAAAATTGTAATACTCAATATATACCGGTAACAAAAGATGAATACAAGTCACGTTTGACTTCTGCAATTACAAGAGGTGCTTGAAGTGGTTACCATAGACACTTCTGATTATGGTGAACTACTGCTTGAGCAACGCTGACCAAAGTGTCCATTTATATACCTTTTTTTGGCACCACAGTATATTTACACACACATATATATACATATACAAGCGTATGTGTGTATACATAAATATATATATATAAATCTATAATGTCTCCTCTTTACCTATCAACAATATCACACACAAACAAATATTAAAAGTGTAATTTAATGTGGTTTCATTTTTAGAGTTTTTAGAGCTTTTAGCATAATAAATTTACAAATCAAAATTATTGATTTTAGTTTTTTAGGCTTTATGTCCCAAATTGTGGGTGTAGAATTTATGATCACCACAAATCCATCCTTTTTTTTTTAAAAAAAAAAGAGGATTTGTTAAATATGTAACTATATTTGACTTTATTTTTTATATCAATATGAAACTTTATATAAGCACAATTCAGAAAAATATAGACTCTAGGCATTAGTCAATTGTTTAGAAAGTATACCTAATAATGTAATTGGTTGCACAAAACAATAGTCTAGAAGGTGTGGTTGCCACACATTAAATCTATTCCCACTCCTGGAAATTCACAACACAGGGACTGTGGCTGAAGTGGTTCTGGTGGCCTGAACTTGATAGAAAAAAAAAGAAACAGGAGGGCAGGACTTCCTATGTAGCAGAGCTGGAGGTCCCCTCTAAGATCAGTTTCTAGAATTCTATCAGGTTCCCCTCTGGTTTAATACAATTTCTAATTCCTTTCTAAGAAGAGAAACTTCAATCTCATGGTTAGAAGTCAGGCTTTCAGGGCTGATGCACTGTGAGTTGTGAAGATACTGCCATTAAAAAAGATATACATATTTTGAGGTCATTTGTTAGAGTTGGAACGTCTAATCCCCCTTGCTGCTCAGCCTAGGAATCCCTCATTTCTTCCAGCATCATAACTCATTTCACGGACCCCTTTGAGAATCTAATGAATAGTAGGGACTCTTGACCGAAACCCGTACACGTACAATATAAAACTTTACATTCAAACAATATATTTGAATCCACATTGCCATTTATTCATTTATTAAACAAATATTTATCGTGCATCTATTCTGCGTGTACCAGGTACTGTCCTAGACATTTGGAAGACATGAGTGAATCCCTGACTGAATCATCGAACTTACGTTCTGTTGTCCACATTGCTGGATTTTCCCTGGTCTAAATTTAATGTTTTGAACATTAGTGCTTAAATTATATATTTCCAGAGGAAGCCAAGAAAATAATTAACTGCTGAAACATGCCAAGTTGTGAAGTGTAAAAATAAGAGCTATGTAGTAGAGGTTCTTTGCTGGTCATAAGAGACCATCTGTATAGTCTCACACACCTTGTCACACTTGTTATTAATCATGCTGTTGAAGTCAGGCATATTTTTGCTGAATAACCCATCTGATGGGACTGGTATAGTCAGGTCGTATAGGGCTATTGTGAGGATTCAGTGAGATGCTCTAGATAAATCCCTCTGCACTACTAACCCGGGAGGACCCTAATCTTCCCAAGGTATGGAGTCACTTTAAATATGGGCTAGCATTTTTGAAATTGAAAACTATCATTCAAGATAATGGATTGAATAAATTTAAAAACACAAATAATGTGTATGAGTGTGTTTGTATTTTTTAAATTCACTTTTCCTCCTGTGTCAAAAAAAAAAATCTAGTTTAGAAGTACGTTTTCTCAAGTTCCACATTTATTTATTACCCCATCCTGCAGGACTTACCCACACTAGATTTTGTTTAAAAGGTTTTACAATACTGAGATCCTCAATGAATTGAAAAAGAAATTTGTTCTGAAATAGATTGAGCAGACATGTTTTAATGGTCAATTAATCCTTCAGGTGCAATGATATCTTGACTTTAGCAATCTGAGGTGTTCTATAATTGATCACTCAAACATGCCCCATCCTGTTTGCTTCAGAAGCTCAGATTCTCTTACGTTTGAAGGGAAACCTTAGTATTTTAAGATCACTAATTTCTTTCAAATCTTTCAAGTTGTCAGTAGTTGATGAAATGTGCTATGACCAATCTTTCTGCCATTTCCCCATCTATTTCAGGGCTTTGCAAACCTAGAGCAATTTGTGGGAACTCAGTCAATTCAAACCCAATGTTGAGGTCGGTAATACATAAATTGCATTTGAAGAGTACTTTAGTGAAAACTTTTCTTCATCATTTAATGTACTATGGCTATGAAATTTGATAGAGTACAATCTGAAATTAGTAATTGTCTTACATTTTCACAATGTTAGCTAGGGTCCTTATTCTGTTGATCTGTCCCTTTATCTTCAATTTGCCATTCTTATTGTATTCTAACTTGTAATATGGCCTAGGTTTTTTAAGGTAAGATTTTCTAACCTTACATTTAAAATGTTGCTGACAAGCAGGAATCTATTCAACTGTTTAAATCAACATAATCAACCTAAGATAAGGAACTTCTCTCTCTTTCTCTCTCTCTCTCTCTCTCTCTCTCTCTCTCTCTCTCTCTCTCTCTCTCTCTCTCTCTCTCTGTTTACCTAGCACAGGGCCTGGCTTATGGTGCTACTTTTAAAATTTAACACGTGACTTGTCATGTGCAAATTGCCTCAGAACTTCTGCCTTTCAGCAACTGGTAACCCAAAGCAACTGACATTAGTCCCCTGGTTTGAATCAGTCCAGACAACCTGCCTGAGCAGCCCATGATTCTATGGTACCGAATAGTAAGAGACAGGAGACGAAGAGGCAAAACATGTTATTAGTCCTAGAAAAAAAAGAAAAATTAAGAATCAGAAAGTCAAAACTTCTCTAGTCTGGACATGTGCAAGTTGCACAATCATATTATTAAATTTTGCACTGGCAGATGGCTTGAGGTGGAGTTACCTGATCAGCATGTGTCAGATAGATTGGCAGCCACCAGCATTCCTTTGAAAATACAACCCATAAAATTATGAGATCTAAGCCTGAGGCTAAACTGACAGGTCTTTCTAAAGCCAAATGATGGCAGAGACTATGAAGACATTGTTTTTATGATTGAGAACAAGTCTGACCATCACAAAACTGGATGATGATTAAGATTAATTGTTCCTCCTACCTTAAACATTTCATATTATGCAGCTTCTTATACATTGAGAATGGAATGTTAATCGCGTGTGACCAAGACATATGAAATGGAATAAACTTGTGTGCTTGCTTGGGCATTTTGAAAGGGCATTTTTGTATTTCACTATAGACTTTTTAGAAGATGCTGCTGTTTGTGTGGCCATGGCTTTTCTAATTGAATATGTGTTAGGTCTATTGTTTGATGAATGATTATGGCTCTTGTTCAAAGTTGCTGAGACTCAAGATTGTTCCCTTTTGGCTGGCCTGAAGATTTTTCTCTAGTGGAAAAGTGCCATCCCTCAAGCCTGGTACCAAATGTCCTGTCCCCATTGAGTTTACCATCCATCCACACACCACTGTAAGGCATTTTCCTATTTCCCAGTTTGGCGTCATCTCCCTTCGGTCCATCATAAAACAGCTCATTGGGCATTGCTCTGCAGTGCAGATGGGCTTTTCCAGAAAGTACTGGGAAATTATTCACATTCTAAGATTCCATTCTTGGTGATTTGGTTCCATATTGAATTGTAAAGTTGGAAGTATCTTTTTAAGGTCATGAATTATGTAAATTCAGAATATCGTTTTACATTTTCAAGATGATTTTTCCTTAAAGCTGAATCACTGTCATTAAGCTACCAAATATAGTGTGCGTGGTCAGTCCAAGAATTCTAGCCAGAAACGCTCTGTCCCTCAGTACCTGCCCAGCACACTGCTTCAGGTCTCTGTTCAGTTATCTTTTCGGAGAGGCCTTCTCTGGCTCCCATCCCCACTCCCAAGCTGGCGCTCCTTACCAATCCCATCTTGCATTTCTTCTGACAGTAGTATATACTAGAATATAACCTGTGTGCTTATTTGCTTATTTGTTTATAGCCTGTCTCTAGTGCGTTTATGGGAAGGACTTTGTTGCATTCTCTGCTCTATTCCAGCTCCTAGAACTACCCCTGACAAGCAGTGGATGCTCCAAAAATACTTATTAAATGAATGAATAATGAAAGAGACTGATTATTCACAGACTCATACTTTAGTCTGGAGCCTGCTACCATACTACCTCTTTTGGTTCATTCCCTCCATTGGGAAAAAATGCCTCAGTGAAGAGAGGGTAGCTTAAAATACCAATGGTAACAGAATTTAATGTGGCTTCTCAATCTGTAGTCTTGACAGAAATTCAGTTTGGGTGTTCCATTACTGGAGAAATGTGATAGAGAAAAGGGATCTTTTTCAGATTTATCATCTAATCCAAAATAGCTGTTTGTGTGTCAGTAAATTCCATCAATAAATAGATCTGACTGGCCTTCTGGATTAAATTACTTTTTTGCCTAATTAACATAATTAAGTAGGTGTCATGGTTGTGTATTCAGTCTAGGATTGAAGAGATTTGAAAATAAATTGGGTTAAACTGAGTGAATGGATTTTATTAATCACAGCAATAAATTTTCCTGATCATCCCGGTGATTTAAAAAATACAAACTGTATAGTAACAATTGTCATCTAAGTGAGTCCTTAGTATGTGGGTTGTAAAATTCATGACAGACAAACGAAGGAGATATTCTTATTCCCATTTAACAGATGAGAAAACAAAGCCTCAAAGAGTGGTATGAAAACTTTCTAAGGTCATTAGCTAGGGCTTAGCAGAGATGCTTTTGACTCCAAATTCTGACTTCCTGGCCTATACACTCTTCATTTCTGCTGATGCCGAGATTACAGAGAAAGAACAAAACGCTGTCTGTTTGAGGGAGCTCAACAAAATGGTTAAATTGAATTGTCTGGAAAATAGAAAGTAATATGGCTTGTTTGAAAATTTTAAAACTAGTATTCCTTCCTCAAGACTTGGTTTATACAAACGGCTACTCTGTGTTCAGTTCTCATCACTTCCCCTCCATGTGCTTGGTGCAATTTCTGCCTGAGAGACTGTCAGCAGAGAAGTTTTCTCAATCCTAAGACACTCTAAATGGAAAAACTGACATTAATAGCAGAAGTGGAAAAGAGGGCAATTCGTCTTGTTTCAATTTCATGATAATAGACTTATCCCAACGATAGAAAAGTATATCTTACACCTCTCCTCATCAAACTCCTCTCACAAAAATAGCATCCCTCACTCCAGACTTTCCAAAATATTCTATAAAAAGTAGTCTCTCTGAAATTCTTGGACGTGGCGATAGTGTTTAATTTTTTTGTTTTTTTTTTTTAAATGCAGGCTTTTTTTAAAAAAGCAGGCTTTTTTTAAAACCTGACTCATTAGTAGCCAATCAGAAGCTTTCATCCATGAACTTGTATAGAGTGGGTCATTGGTATTTTAAGTGCTTTCTGATGATGGAAAATAAATTAGGAGACAACAATATGGAAAAATACTGTCAGTGGAAAAAAGTTCAACTGGTGAATTTGGTTGATCAGTCTGATTTTACAAAAAGCTAAAATCAAATAGGATTTTAAAAGTACTCTTCATTAATTTTTTTTCTTTTTAAAGTCCACTTGGCAAAATTGTGGAGACAGTAAAAGATCAGTGGTTGCCAGGGGCTAGAGGGGAGGGGCGAATGAGTAGGCAGAACACTGGATTTTTTAGGGCAGTGAAAATGCTATATGTATGACACTACAGTGATAGATACGTGTCATTATATATTTGTCCAAGCCCATAGAATTTCAAACATTAAGAATGAACCCTAATGTAAACTATGGACTTTGGGTGCTAATGATGTGTCAGTGAAGGTTCATCAATTGTAACAAATGTACCAGTCTGCTGGGGGAGATTGATAATGGAGGACCGTGTGCATGTATGGTGATGGGGGTCTATGGGAAATCTCCATTAATTTTGCTGTAAACTTTAAACTGCTCTAAAAAATAAAGTCTTTTTCAAAAATTATGCTTTCCTTTTTTTGTTGTTATTCAAGACGAGAAAGCAGCTGAGAGTGACCTGCAAAGTTTGCTTAGGACTTTTCCCCTGCCATGTAGATGTAGTCTGTAGCCCTGTGTATCCATAGCCTGTCTAGAAGGCAGAAATACCGCTTCGTGGAAGAGGAGTAAAATGTTTGCTTTAAATCTCAGGTAAAACCAATATCTGATGAAAAAAAGATGAACAAGCTGGCAAGTAAGGTACATATTTGTTGGAACTGATGGATAGCACTATTTGACCAGAAGCAAGATGACATCACTGGTAGTTTTCCTGACAGGATTTATTAAAATGTGATATATGATAAATTTTAATGGAAATAATTGTGGGTGTTAATAATTTAGATTCACTTTTATTCTGTATTTTCATGTACTGTCTCTGTATATAGACACTTTTATTAACTATATCTTGACATTAATACCTTTTTGTGTGAGATAGAGTGGCAGCTATTTAATAATTAAGTTAAACGGTCTTATTTTTTGATGTCTGCTTATTTATAACTAGTTGCATTGATTTCCTGTTGCTGTTGTAACAAATTACCACAATTTTAGAGGCTTAAAACAAATACAAATTTAGGAGATTGTCATTCTAGAAGTCAGAAATTCGAAATGTGCCAGGATATTTTTAAGTTTCATTTTATTACTAATAATATGTGATTTTTTAATAATTAAAAAATAATACAACTAACAATACATGATTTTTTTTCTCATTGTAACATATGCAAATATTATGATAAAACTGAGTCTTACTTCACCAACACATTCAAATGCCAGCCCGTTCCGTCCAGGTAACCATTTCTATCAATGAGTACTGTGTATGCTCTGAAGCCTTTCTGCATATTTATATTAATAAATATCTCCTTACAAAAGTGTACATAGTGTAGATTTTTTAAAGGTATAAATGATAATACACTGTGCGTTTTTATGTTCAAATAACTTTTTCCACAATGTACTAGAAGTTTATAGAATAGATATATTGGTATAATTACCATTCCTTGGTTGATGTATATGCTTCTTATTTCCTTCTTTAAAAATAAGCTATTTCAGTTGATGCTACAGTATCTCACACGTGCTTCTTTGCACACTTATTGGAGTGGTTCTCTAGACAATTTTGGAGAGCTGTTTTTGGTTTTGTTTGTTTGTTTTTTTTCCATTTAGGCTCAGCAGCATTTGATATTATCACATTTTTTCCCCTGATTGAGTTGTATTAAAAAATAGTATTCCATTCTTGTTTTAATTTCCATTTCTTTCCTTACCAGTGAGGCTAGATGTCTTCTCATGGTTACTGGTTATTTGAGTTTCCTCTTTTGTAATTGCCTATTTACATTCTTTTCCCATTTTTGTGGACCTTTAAAATATAAATTTGTTAAGAGTTGTTCTTATATGCTGGATACTAACTTTTTGCTTGTTATATAAATTTCAAATATATCTCTCGTTTTTATTGTTTGGTTTAAAAGTTTGCTCAAGCATCTTTTAGCATAGGTAAGGTTTTAATTTTGATGTCAAATTTATTGATTCTTTAATATTTTGCTTTTATATCCTATTTAAGAGGACCTCTCTTATTCCAGGTTTATAGATATATATTTTATAATTCTATGAAAAATTGCTTTATATTTACATTTTTAATTAATTTGAAACTTGTTTTTGTGATTTCTAAGAGGTAAGGTCTTAACTCTATTTTTTTTAATTAATACCCAACTGCTCCAACCCCACTTATTGAATAATGTATCATTTCCTCAGTGCTTTGAAACACTTTTTTTTTTTTTTACAAAATCTCCATATATACATGGATCTGTTTCTAGATTTTTTTATTTATTTATTGGCATGCTATCCTATTCTTATTTTGATACTAGCCAGATTCAATTTCCCTGTGTTGTTAATATGTTTAGATGTTTTTGATAATCCCCTTTGTTCTTCTTTTTCAAAAATGTCCTTGATATTCTTATGGTAAGGCCTCCTACATTAACTTTTGTATCTGCCTGTCAAATTTCTTTGAAAATCCTGCTGGACTTTGGATTTGCATTATACTACATTTAAGACTACTGGAGAATTATAATAAATTTCTTCATTTATTCAGATTATAATTTCTGTCATTCTGGATAATGTTATGGTTTCCTTAAAAAACAAGTCTTCCATATTTTCAGTTGATTTCTATTTTAGAAAGAATTAAAAGTAGTTTTCATTCGTTGTCTTATTGCGGTGACACACCACTCCATTGCACTGTTTTAATTAAGAAGTGATAGCAAAGAAAAACATGTTTGCCTTGCTTCTGATTTTCATCAAACATTAAGAATGTTGTTTACTTTGGGGATTTTGTCAATTCATGAAGTTTATTTTTAATTTTCCTATAATACACATTGTTGATTTGGTTTGTAATAATTTGTTTAGGCTGAGTTTGTTTTTTTTAATGTGTCATCGGCCTATTTTCACTTTAACTATATTTGATTAATAAAATGAAAAATAAGAATATATGAATACAATCTATAGACATATATTTATTGCAAATACTTAGAATTCTTATGTAAAATCATTTCTCTATATTTGTGAAAAAATACGACTTTTTAAATGGTGTTGACACCAACTTCTCTGTGTGTACCCTCAATTCCAATGTTAACAATTGCTTTAAAAAAGCAAAAGGCACATGCATTTAGCATTTACCAAATCAGTCTGTGCAAACCTTATAGCCAGAAGGAAAAAAAAAAAAAAAAGCCTGTGGTACATACGCCAGTTTTCTTTTAAAATAAAAAATAAACTCCACCTCTATTCCCTTTATTGCATTTTTTTGGGAAATACTCTGAGTGTCTTTAGAGTAACTCCCTTTGAAATCATTTGTACCTTAACAGTGAGATCCTACACTGTGGCTTCAGTGAGAAACTTGAAGCATTCGGCTGTGTGATCTTTTGAACTTGATGGATGTTGCCAGACATCAGGAGACCATCCTGCCTCTTTGAGCCATCTACCCACATTCTTGGTTCCACTTGGGGAAGACAGCTCTGTGGCTTGCTCTTTTTTCCATGATGGACATGATGGTGGAGAGTTGAACTGCTGGGCTATTTCTACTGAAGTACCCACATTAATCACCAGAAAGCTCTCGAAACCAGCTCTTCCCTATGAGGGTTTCAATTTCTGGTCTTTCTTTAATTCTATCTCATCTGTCAAACAAGGAGTGCCTTTAATAAATTAAAAATGGATAAAAAAATCCATTTTGTTTTATCCTGAGAGGTATGGATTTGTAAATTTTTTTTTTTTTTAAAGTCTCTTTCCTAGTAATGAATGGTGAGAAGAGGGATTAGCAGCGTATACTCAGTTTGTCCTCAAATAAGAATGTAGAGTTCAGGAGACCTGTGAAAACTGTTTCATGTTTATTTTTTCAATATGTGCACAGCGCATGCCCTACAATAGACCATGTGGCAAATGCCTACTTGCCCTCTGAGATAACTCTTAAGCATCATTGTTCTTTTAAGATCACATCAACCTCACTTCTGTTGTCATTCTGTTAGCTAGAACTCAGTCATTTGTGATATGACTAACTGTTAGAAAAGCTGGGAAGTGCAACCTAGCTGTGGGTCCAGGAAAAAAAAAGAGACAGGATTTTGGTGGATTGCCAGCAGTTTTTGCCATAATTTGTGGGTAGCAGACCCAGAATTGAAACCCAGAATTGAAGTCTGCTCTTTTTATTATGACCTAATACCCTTTATTATTTACCAAATAGAATCAGAAACGAGTTTTGGTACAGAATGAGTGTTATCTACTGAATCTTAACCAGCTAAGTAACTGCCATGGAGAGATTGGCCTAGGGCTCATCGTGGGCACCCTTTATTATTCTCCACCTTGCGTATAATAGCCAGTCTCCTTTCCAACTGCCCAAATCCCCAGGCCTCTCCAATATTTCTTTTATTTTCAGTGCTCCCGCATCCAAGATCTAAATTGGAGCCTTGTCTTAGGCCAAGTTCACAAGAATAAGCTCCCCTTTCAGCCTCCAATGTAGGTTCCCCATTGCTATCCTCCGACAGAAGGGAAATGCTGCTACTTCCAAATGGACGGCTGGAGGGTCATTCTTTGCCCGCATTGTGATTGGAGGTTGCCAAGACCATATGGAAATACGCCTCCCCCACCAAGAGGTGGGCATGGCTCCTATCCCAATCCTTTCCTAGTGGACAGGTTTACAGTCCTTCCAGGTTTCCAGGTTTACAGTCCAGGTTTACAGGTTTACAGTCCTTACATGCCTTCTGCATTGTGTTCTGAATAAACTGCTAGACCTTGCTGGGAAGTCCTGGTAATACAACAGAATTCTGACCCTGAAAACCTGACCTTACATAGAGTTTGAAAAAGCTGTTCCATTTTAATTTTGTCAAAGTATAAATCATGCCAGCCCTTACACAGATCACTAAGTAAATGCTTTATTGGCCTCCAAGATAACCCCACCGCGATCTTCACTAGCTTTCTGTTTAGTAAAAGATGCGTCACTGTCAGCTATGTTTATGAAGTAGCTGAGGAAAAAGTATTCTTAAATATTCATTTTTATTAACCAATGTGCTACAACACTAGCTACATTTTTTTTTTTTCTAATCTTGACTATCTTGGCAGGTGATTATTCTTAGATATTTTTTCGTTTTAACTTTTTGAAATTGTAACAAGTAACCTCAGTTTCCTCTAGAATTCTTTTAGAGTGACTATGAAAAAAATGAGATATATGAAATGCCCATAAGGTGTGAAAGTTTTCTTTGCTTTTTTTTTTTTTCATTTTTTATTATAAAGAAACTCTCATTGGGTGAATTGAAACAGGGAGCAATAATTGATCTGAATTATTATCTCACACAATATGAGATTGTGAACATAACAGGATTAATATTATAAACATGCCAGTTTCTTTGCAACTTCTAACATCTTACAGTGAGAGTAGTTTAGTAGAACACATCTCTGGGTTCTAGGGGCCACTACAAATCAAGATGCAAAGTCATGAACTGTATGTTGCTAAACAGGGAACTAAAAGGATCTCAAGTAAAGTACTTATAGTGAAGCCTCCTGTTGAACATGATTTGGGCTCAATATTTTATATGTTTAGACATTTATTCAGGTACTCATCTGATGCAGCATTGTGTATATTTTTACTCTCAGCCAAGCCTATGCTACTATCTTTTTTTTTTTTAACATTTTTTGGGGAATATTAGGGAGCAGTGTGTTTTTTCAGGGCCCATCAGCTCCAAGTTGCTCTCCTTCAATCTAGTTGTGGAAAGTACAGCTCATCTCCAAGTCCAGTTTGCCATTTTCAATCTTTAGTTGCAGAGGGCACAACCCACCATCCCATGTGGGAATTGAACCAGAAACCTTGTTATTGAGAGTTCACATTCTAACCAACTGAGCCATCCAGCCGCCCCCAAGCCTATGCTACTACTAAAATGAGTAGCTGTGGCCCTAGTTCTTGCCTGATGGATTGGTAAAACCCATCCGTCCTCTGCGTGCTTACTGTGTACCACGTAGCATTTTCCTGCTGTCACATGCCCCATCAATCTGTAAGCATTGCTCACTACTTAAGTGATATTTGGTTCAACTCATTTATGAGGTTGTCTTTGGTGTCATTTATTAAAGACATAGTTGGCTTTAATGTTTCTTAAAAAAAAAAAAAGAAAAGAAAAGAAACCACTGACACCTGGTCGTACATCGCAATTTACAAAGAAGGATTCAGGCATGAAATAATTTGGAGGTAATTTGCTTTAGGCAGAGAGACTAGTTGGTGCCAAGCCTCTGAGGTAAGAACAAACTTGACGTGTTCTATGAACAGAAAAAAAGATAATAAGGCTTGAGTTAATGAGTCAGAGTCAGAGAGGCAGATAAGGTTGGAGGGCTTGTCAGGGACCAGAGCAGTTTAAGTCTTACAGACTGTGGTAAAGAATGTGGGATTTTCTTCTCAGTGTAATGGGAAAGCACTGGAGAAATTGAAGTATGAGGGTGATATTATCTGTTTCAGTGCTGACAATATTTCTAAAATATTAACTCCTGATGAAATGGCTTTATAGCCATTAAGTTGGTTTGGTAAGAAAAATATACAAAGCCCGGACAATTAAGTTCGCAAACTTTCCACCGTGTAAGCGCACAGTGGAAAGTTCAAGAACTTAATTGCCCGAACTTGGTATACTCCAGTAATGAACATTTATTTAATGGTCAACACTGTAAGCATTGATTGCTATTTTAGTCAGAGACAAGACAAGGATATTACCACTTTTATTTACTATTTTAGAAATTCTAGCTAATGTTATAAAGCAAATAAACTATGATTTATTTTAAATATATGTACACTTTCAAATATAATATTTAAATAAATATAAATAAAATTTTAAAATATTTTATGAGAGGTGTAAATATTGGAGGGGAAAATGAAAATTATTATTACTCACAGATAACATGACTAAAAACTAAGATATGCAAAAAACCAAAAATTACAAAGTAAATATACTGGCATAAAAACACTAGTTCCCTCCACAGCAGCAAAAACCAACTCCAGGGTGTAATAGAAAAAGAACCCCAAGTACAATAGCAGTAAGAAATATACTTAGAAATACTTAAGAAAACTAATGAAAAATTCTCGAATCGCATAAAAGAAAGCTTGAGAAGAGAGACATACCATATTCTCAGATTGGACATCTAAATATGTTAAAGCTTACAGTTTTTTCTGAGTAAACGGATAAATGTAAGGCAATCTCAGTTCAAGTCATATGGAACTGGTACATAGAGAACAGACTCTAAATATACTGGAAGCCTAGCTTCTCTATCAAACAAAGAACTGTGCGCTTCTTTTGAATACGGTATGTTGCCTAGTTGGCAAGGAGAGCAATGCCTCTGACTGGTGTGGAAGGAGAAGGTCAATCCTAAGAACTCATTCTAAGGATAAGAGCTACTGGTTATTAGGTGATCGGTTAGAGAGATGAGTGCTACGCGTAAATCTGACTGTGGAGAAGTATATAGAAACAGTGAAGAGGTCTAGAATTAGGAGACAAGACATTATCCGTAAACATTGAAAGTGTTGCTGTTGCACAAAATAATCTGTGTTTATCTTTGTAGAAAAGGTATTAAAGCAACTCCTAATTTATCTAGTTATGGACAATAAAAACAAGATAAACTCGGGTTAATGAGAAAATAATAGTAACACATAACATTAAAAAAACCCACTTTACTGAGGTATAATTTGCATGCAATAAAATCATCCATTTTAAGTGTATTGTTAGATACGTTTTGAGAAATATTAGCCACTCATATAAGACCATCCCTATCAAGAGAAACAGTACTTTCTTTACTCCAAAAAATGTCCTCATGCCCCTTTGCAGTCATTCTTTCACACCTGACTCCAGGCAACCATCAATATGCCTTCTATAATTATAGACCAGTTTTTTCTTTTCCAGAATTTCACATAAATGGATTAATGAAAATATAAACTGGTCCCCTGATCTTCTTGAGCTATACCCTACTCATTCCTGACTTAGTCTCCAGCTCCAAATTCAAAAATGCTCAGCTGATTTGGGGAGCATTTTGTCGGATAATGCCTACCTCTCTGGTATCCCTCTCTGCAAACTCAGTCACTTCCATCTTTTCAATTCATTGAGACAGTTATTTTCTGTGTGGGGTCCCCCTCCTTGCACTGCAATCCAAAAACTGCCTCCCAGCCAAAACCTGGGGTGATATATAGAGCTCACCTTGCTTACTTCTTTTTTGTCAGGGAATTTGGTCCTACGTTGTCTGTCCTGCACTGTCCATTGTATGGAAAAAAAGTTGTTTAGCAAATTTTGTTATTTTTCAGGTATTTACATGGAGAGGGTAGTTTCATTTTAATTACTCCATCATGGTCAGAATCAGAAATCAACACGTAAGTTTTTAATGAAGGAATTAGTATTATTTCCCTTCTGAGCACAGACCCTTTAGTGATTCTCAAGGTGTGGTCCACAAATGACCTACATCATTGTCTCCCAAATAGCCTATGAAATGTAGATTCCAGGCTCTGGTCCAATCTTTGGGGGATGAGATCTAGAAATCTAATTTTAAAAGCATTCTAAGGGATTCTTAAGTCTGGAAATTTTGAGCACCATGGCTGTGATCTGTCCTTTATTTCCTGCATAGAGACATGTCCACAATTTGCCCATCTTGCTAAGACAAGGGGTGTAGAATAATAGAGCAGGGCTTTTACAGTGGTATCTCGGTTTTCGAACGTAATCTGCTCCGGAAGACGTTCGAGTTCTGAAATGTTTGAAAACAGCCGGCAGCTAGGCCTCAGGATCTTGCACTCACCAGAAGCCACATGACATGTTTGACTGCCAAGGCATGTTCGAAAACCAAAGCATTTACTTCCAGGTTTAGGGTGTTGTAAACCAAAATGTCCGTCAATGGAGACGTTCGTAAACTGAGGTAGTACTGTATTTTTAAAAAATTAAATTTATTGTGGCAACATTGGTTAATAATAATATTACATAAACTTCAGGTGTACAATCTTAGAATATATCATCTGTATATTCCATTGTGTGCTCACCACCCAAAGTCTAGTCTCCTTCCGTCATCATATATTTGACCCCTTTTACCCTCTGCATCCTTCCCCCACCCTTTATCCCCTCTGGTAACCACCATACTGTTGTCTGTGTCTATGAGTTTGTTTTGTTTGTTCATTTGTTGCTTTTTGTCTTATATCTCACGTGTGAGTGAAATCATATGGTTCTTGTCCTTTTGCATTTGACTTATTTCACTTAGCATGATACTCTCAAGATCCACCCATTTTGTTGAAAATAGCACTATTTCATCTTTTTTTATCGCTGGGTAGAATTCCATTGTATAGATGCACCACATCTTGTTTATCTACTTACCAATTAAAGGACACTTAGGTGGTTTTCATGTCTTGGCTATTGTGAATAATTCTGCCATGAACATAGGGGTACATATATCTTTATGAATAAATGTCTTCAAAATTTTCAGGTAGAGCTGGCCTTTTAAAATGCTCATTTACATAGAGAACCGTGCTCTGGAAGTCACGGCAATGGGTTTATTCCTTGGTACCTTTTATAGCTTCTTTCTGAACCATGGACACTCAGACAGTCTTTCAGGTTTATAGGTAGCATTTTTTTCATTTATGAAAGACAGTGCATATTGACCAGGCTTACCGGCTCACTGTGACACACACACACACAGAAAATGTCCTCCAAGCAGTATGGAGGTGGCATCAACTGCTCAGTGATGCACAAAGATGATTGTAGAAAGTGCCATCTGGTGTTTTAGAGATAATGATATGAAAGAGAAAATATAATGCCAGTGAAAAGAACCACTCAGAGAACAACTATAGTGGCACAGATTTCTCTTCTGCCCACTCCATTTTCCCTTTCTGCTCCTCTTTTCTCAATTTATCCAGGCACCAAGCCCTACGTGTTAGTCACTTACTGAGTTTTATTGTCTCAGGATATCTGCCTTTGAACAGAACATGTCTAGAAATAAGGCATTTTAATAACAAAGAAATAATAATAGAGTTTCCTACCAGCAGTAACAGACTTATGGAGGATATTTTACCTTGACTGAGCGTGTCTGTGTCTGTGTGTTTGTGTGTGTGTGTGTGTGTGTGTGTGTGTGTGTATCTGTGTGTCCGTTCCAAAGAAGCTTCACTTCCCAGGAGGCAAATCATGTGAATTACATGTAAATGGTGTATTCACACAACAGAATACTAAACACTCATTAAAAAAACATGAGGTGCATTTATACCTGTATGCTTCTGTATAAATAAATAATGGCAATAAAAGTTAGCATATATGGAAAGATACGTTATATCCCATGAACAGTGGTCATATCTGGAAGGTAGATTTTTGGTGGGGAAGACTTTTCAAAGTTAACTACTTCAATTTGGGTAGTCAGAAAAATAAATAATAAAACTCAAGGGGACTGCTAACTGAGCCTAAGTGAAGGCTGTCTGGTAGATCGTAAAGCAAGAATCATAAAACACATCAGTTTAAGCGTTTAAGTGTATTTCCATATGTCCAATTAAGAGAGAAGGTGCCTTTTATTTTTGGAATGTGAAGCTGCAGCATCCAAGTTATAGTTTCTGTTTCACAGACATTGATCATCTCACTTCCAATAAGTTAAGGAAGTTTCAGAGAGAAAGGAAACTTACAGAGCGATGGCTGTGAGAGGGAAAGGAAGAAAGCGTGCCAAGAAGCAAGGGTGTGCTCCAAGGGTGAGTCTACAATTGGACTAAAGCAGTAAAAGGACAATTTTGAGAAGGGGATCAGTAATGATGATGACAACAGCAGCAATGGCTGTTGCTAAACAGCATGTGAAGCACTTCACATGGTCCATCTCCTTTAATCCTCACCTCAGCTCGGTGAGGCCCCTTAAGCTCTTTGAGCCTCACGTCCTTCTTTGTGAAATGGGTAATTTACCTGTTTAACACAGAGGCGTCTTGTGAGGACTGAATGACATGATGGGTATACAACACTGACCATGGTGTTTGGGAGACAGTAGGTGTCACGCAGGGCAGCCTGCAGGGTCTCAGCTCCCACTCCCCACATAAGAATGCAGGACATGGTGAGGCCAAAAAGGGACACCCACGGAGCCATAAGTAGGGGAGTCATACCACTATACTCTCGCTGGCGGTTGGGTTGGAGACACAGGAACCAGGAGCAACACAATTCTCAACCCTCACTGTGCCGCTTGCAGACTCAGCCACCATCTTCTTGCTAGCCCCCCCTTTTTCTGCTAGCCTGGCCACGGCAGTTATATTCATGGCTAATGGCTCACTGGTTACAGCTGCCGGCCAACTAGCCACAACTGATGGCTATTTGATCACAGTCGATGGCCATTTACTACCTGAGCCAGCACCTTTCTATGTGAGGCCGAGAGCCTGGAAACTGCTTTTTGGGGCTCTGTCCCCACAGTAGGGCTGACTGTTTATTAGCTATGGTTATCCTTATCCCCACAGTACAGAGGTGGGAATCAAATCTGAAACTTGCCCAAGGTCCAAGAACTGATAAGTGACAGAGCTGATATCTGAATCGGGCTTGTCTGTTTCCGTTTTCATGCGAAAAAGCTATATTTTGGGACTCCCATATAAACTCCCTGAATATTCCACCGGTTTCCATGATCATTTTCAGGGCGGTGATGAACACACATGCCTAAGGGAGACCTCCTGCTGTAGTAGATAGGCAGAGGTGTTGCTGATACACGCGTTATTAGACACACCCACGATCATAGAGGACACATTTTGTAAAGACAAGACCATGTTCTATACGTAGCATTTTGAGGCTGGAATGCATTTTTCTTAATAATATCCAAGCATAGAGTGTGACCCCCGTGTTTTCAAATGCAAGTAGGATTGAACATCAGGTTGCCACTGCAGTGACTCTGGCACCAAAGTGACAGATGGCTCAGTGCAGGACTCCGACTTCCTGCCACAGTCACTTTGCCAATGTAACGGGAACTGCTCCAAGGAAAAGCCTATGATGAGATGGAGCAGGGCAAGATGTTACCTTTGCTCCTGCTGATCTGTAAGGATAAGTCAAGACCAGTCACCTTCACCAGGGAATTTATTCTGGGGACTGAAGAGGAAACCAAAGACACAGAAGCAATGAGGAAAGGGGTGCATGTGTTTGGTCAGAGGTCAGTGATGCTGAAAGCTGGGCTGCCTGGCCAGGAAGCATATTTGAAACAGGCAAAGCCTTTGTCACGTGTGCTTTGATGAAAAATGCAGAGCCACGCAGTAGCAGTGTAGGGTGGTGCTGACTCTAGTTCAGCTTGTCCTAAATGAAATGGATTTCCTGTCTTCGCATGCTGGAGAGAAACTCCTGGTTAAGTTATTCAAACTGAAAACAATGTCCCCTGAAGGAGTAGGGAGTGAGACATGAGGGTGTGTTGAAAGGGGAGCAAGAATGGGATTCACAAAGAAGATATTTTAGAATCAGGCCCATGTACCTGGCATAGAGTGAGAATCATGATGGGAAGACAAGGTTCACTTGATTATAACCCAAAAGCCAGAGCAGGTTAGTTCAACCTATTCATCTCTCCTGTCTGGCACCACCATCTGCTCTCAGCCAAACTCGCTGTGAGACACAGTGGTTGGTATATCACTTGGTATGTACCTGTCTGTCCATAGTTAACCGGAGGGAATTTGAGGCAGAAAGCAAATTCTTAAATTCCCATCACCCATATCAGGTAGGCTTCTGTTTTACCAAATCTCTGGAAACATAGAAATCTTGAATTTGTAAAAGCGACAAGAGAATGTCCATTCACTTAACCACGTAGGAAGAGCCTGGTTCTCTCATCTCCAGGTGGGGCCCATAATGACGGGCAGACTTCTGAGCCAATGGGGCTACAGCAAGAATGATAGTGAGAATGACTCTCCCTACATAGTGAGCAGGACAGTATTCCCTGGCATTAGGGAGTGGGGGTGGAGGAAAGAAAAGGGGAAAGGAAAATCAGAGGAGCGTATAAGTAGGGAGGTATGTTTGCAGGTGGGGCCAGGAATTTTCTAGAATAAGCAGCTATAGCCACTCTGTAACCATTTAAAGATCTGATTACTCTTTGCTATGGACTAAATGGGTCCCTCCAAAATTCGTGACTGAAGCCTAATCCCTAATGTGATGGTATTAGGGAGTGAGGCCTTTGGGGGGTGATTAGGTTATGAGGGTGGTGCCCTCATGAATGGGATTAGTGTCCTTATAAAAAAGGGACTCCAGGGAGCTCCCTTGTTTCTTGTGCCATGTGAAGATATGAAAAAATGGCCATCCGTGTCCCAGAGGAGGCCCCTCACCGGAACCCAACTATGCTGGCATCCTGAGCCAGACTTTGGTCTCCAGAGCTGTGAGAAATAAAATTTGGTTGTTTGTAAGCCACCCAGTCTATGGTATTCTGATATAATGGCCCAAATTGACTAGGATAGTCTTATTATAACAACACGTAATGGTGACAATAGAGGCTGGTAGGATAATCAAATGATTTGGGGAGTGCCAGGTAGTTTTGCTTTTCTCTATGTCATTCTATAGTAAATATTATCAGTGCTATTATATAGGTAAATAAATGAAGACCTCAACATAACTTGTATTGAGTGGTAACTATGAAGAACAAAAACAACCAGTGAGCAGTTGTCTGTGTCTTCTGGGCTTTAAGGATATCTGAGAAGACCTCAGTGCCCTCACTTCTTCTCCCCATATTAACACCCTGTTTCTAATCAGCTCTCAAAAATGACATTTATGCAAACAGGAGAGTGGAAAGGATAGTTCATACAAGGTCTGACGATTGAGTTGGTGAACTTGGTGCAACAATGTTGCTAACCTTTTTTTGATATCAGAGGATTTGTTCATTATGAATTTGTACCAACTGGACAAACAGTTAACCAAGTTTACTGTTTGGAAGTGCTGAAAAGGCTGCGTGAAAGAGTTACACCACCTGAACTTTTCGCCAACAGTTCATGTTCTTCAATCACGACAATGCACCAGTTCACATTGCACTGTCAGTGAGGGAGTTTTTAGCCAGTAAACAAATAACTGTATTGAACACCCTCCCTACTCATCTGACCTGGCCCCCAATGACTTCTTTTTTTACCTTAAAATAAAGGAAATATTGAAAGGAAGACATGTTGATGACATTCAGGACATCAAGGGTAATACGAGGACAGCTCTGAGGGCCATTCCAGAAAGAGAGTTCCAAAACTGCTTTAAAGGTTGGAGTAGGAGCTGGCATCAGTGCATAGCTTCCCAAGGTGACCGTAGTGATATTCAGCAATGAGATATGTAACACATTTGCTAGGATGAGTTCGTGAACTTAATTGTCAGACTTCATAGATCTCACTTTGATTTTATATGAGGTTCCTGTTTACCAAAGACATTAGCAAACATGATTAGAATGATCTAACATACAGGAGGGTCTTAGGATCTGTCAATACCTGGCATTTTGTTCCGGTGAACAAAATCTTTGCAAGGGTGCAGGTGTGTCCCTGAGACGGTCATCCTTGAAGGGAACAAGCACTGTGCTAGAGGCCAGTGGAAGCATTTTGCTCAGACATCTTAACATAATTTTACAAGTAATTGCTGGGTAGCATCCTTGAGCAACACAAAATATGATTTTCTTCCAGCATGAAGTAAGGATCTAGGGAGGCTTGTTGGCAGCCCGGTCCTAACGACACAGTAAGAACATGAAAGACACAGTTTGTGTAGGGTTCCCACTGTGGAAGATGACTACACTTATGTGTGCTGCATGTATGTTAGTTTTGACTTCATTTTAATAGAGTAAATTCAAAGAAAAAAGCACTCCAGTTTGTCTTTATTGTTTATTATAAACTTGTTTTTCATTTTATGGTGCCTCCAAGCATCGAAAGATGTTGATAGAAACGTGATTTCTTATACCATCTAAAAAACCGAATCTGTGGAAAATTAAAGTAGCTCCTTCTTTCTGAGACTCTTTTTGGATATTATAGATGTATAATTCTTATTCTAAATGAAAAGTGAAAACAGTTTTCTAGAAACTCCCCTCCCCCACCCCATTCTAGGTTTTATGGCTGCTTTGCTACAATTTCTTTTTTTAGGAAAACAACATGGCCATTAAGAAAAACCTCGCATTAAGCAGAGGGATATTGTTTCTCTGTTACAAACAAATAACTACATATAGCACAAATCACTGTGCTTTTTGTCTCACTCGCCAGGGGTTTAGAGAAAGCAACACTATCCCTTTTCCAGTCTCTCAGATGGCAGCTTGAATCTTTCCATTCTTATTAAGACCACAGAGAAAGGCTTCACTCTGGAAGTTTCTGAGACAATCAATGTTGCAGAACAGAGTTTGAAGAACTCTTTGGAGATGGAGGACTCATCAATGTCAACCAATGGAAAAACTCATCTGATCCTCTAGAAATACGTATTTATTTTCTTTTCACTCATCTGCTCCAGTGGGTAATTTGTAGCAGAAGACAAACTTGTGGGTGTCTAAGAACAAGGGATGGTACAAATCCATGCATTAATGCATTGCTTTCATCTGCTCTACAAACGATTTACCATTCCACTCGATTTGTCCTCTGGGAAATTGGGAAAGTGCTTCCACTGGTCTCTGGCACAGTACTTGTTCCCTTCAAGGATGACCATCTCAGGGACACACCTGCACCCTCGCAAAGATTTTGTTCACTGGAACAAAGGAGAGGCGGAAAGACATTCTGAAGCATTCCAAACTGCTTGGAACATGCCAGGTATAAACAGACCCTCTTGTTTGTTAAATCATTCTAATCATGTCTGCTAATGCCTTTTGTGAACGGGAACCTTTGTAACTTTAGCAAGGGGAAGTAATGACATCAACAGCTTTTACTAGACCTCAAAAATATATAGTTGTCAGCAGCATGACCATTTTTTTGCATCAGTAACAAAATAGATTTTTTTTCTTGGTAAATAAATACAGGAAACTGCTTTTACATTTATCTGTAAAACAAACAGATATGCAAAACATTTTTGAGGGGAGCTGGATTTTTTAGCTTTATGTACAAAGATTATGCAAAACAAAGCAAAGTGAACCTAATATAAAGCAACACAAATTTCTAGTGCAAGGAGTTGTCAAGAGTTGTGAAGAGTCTGAGATTTTACCCTACTTACAAGCTAGCAAGTTAGCCAGACACAGTTTCATGGATGCTAGCAGAAGACAGGAGACTCCTGGGTCAGAAATGAAGGCCCATTTATTACTCACAGCAATAGCAGTAGCCAGAGGATCTGCATTTTTGTGTTGGTTCCGAGTCCTTATTCCCACAAGGTGATTTGAAGCAAGGCAGATTACACCTGCACATACAGTGAGTTGCATTACAGAACAAGAGTTCTGAGCTTTGGGCCCCTGAATCTGTTATAAAGGGCAGTAAGCATGCTTTCCTCTTGCTCTTGAGTTAGATATTATACTGAATAGTAATCATGTCTGCCCTTTTCTTTAGAACATCGTTTCTATCTTACAAGGCTGTGAGCAAAACCTCTTTGACCTCTTGAGGTAGATATTATTTCTACCTTCCAAGCTGTTTGCTAGGCGAGCATCCTTGAAATAATAGCCAAGAACAAAGGGTAGCCACTTGCAAGATGTGTAGAAATGTGACAGACCCATGGAGAATTGTCTCCCAGTAGGAGTATTTGTGATACTGGATTCTAGTTTTAAGCATTAGCAGATGACTTCAGACAATCAACCATTCATTCTCAGTGAGGAATTCATTCATCCAGACAATGAGTCAGTCAGTCATTTAACAAACATTTACTGCATGCGTGCCACATCCTGGGTACCATGTAAGGAACTAGAGAAGCAAATATAAATAAATAAGTAGAGTACATATCCTTGAGGAGATTACACAGTAGTGAAAGAAATAGTGATGAAAAAGATGATATTAATATTCAGCATAAATAATGCTGTATTTCACTGTAGTTTTCTCTTCCCGGGAACACATAAAAAACCGTATTTTCAGCCTTCCTTGTACTTTCCATTTGGTTTGGAACATGTGACTTAGTTCTGGTCAATTGGACCTGGGTATAAACAGTGTAAGCCAGTGGCAGACGAGGTGCTTCAAAACATCCCACAGGACTCTGAAGGTCTCTCTTTCCTGGCCATGGCATTCGTGGAAGACTGCAAGAGCTGCATCAGATTTGCATGAGCAAGGAATAAAGCTTTACTATCTCCTGTTTACACGTGAGGAAACACAATATAATGTACGGAAGATGATACTAGAGACATATTATTTCCAATACCGTGAACAAACTCAGGGCAGAATGCTGACTTATTTCATTTACAGCTCTGAGCATGGGATGTGGAAGAACGAATATGCTTGACTTTCAAGTCAAGAAGACCATTATGACAATTAGGGGCATAGAATCAAGGAAAAAGCTTTTTATTTGTTTAGTTATTTTTTAAAGATAAGGCATGCTTGAATAGGTCTATAGGTGATGGAGATAAATAAATGGAGAGGGAGAGGATAAAGTTATGGAAAGAAAGATCTTTAAAGGAGGGTAGAAAAATAAGGTCTGGAAGAGCTGGTAAGCAGGTGGGGAAACAGCCTCGTCTCCTCACCGATCCTAAGCATTTGAGTGATGGCTTTGGAGAGAGCTGACTTTATTTAAGGCAGGGAAGTGGAGAAAGCATGAAGAGCAGAGATTAGGATGTAGATTCCAGGCACCGACAGAAAAAATAGTGTGTATTGTCTTTGTCTTATGTACCAAATGCTTTATTGGTGCATTCACAAATCTCTCATTTAACCCTCCCAGTATTATGTAAGGTAGTTGTCATGTCACTATTACTTTATAGTTGAAGTAGCTGAGACTCCTAGAGGTGAAGCCATTTACCAAGGTTGTATAACTAGCAAGTGGCAGTGCCGGGGTTCAGATCTCATCTGTCTGACTCCATGCTGCTCCTACACTACAATAATCACATAAGAGAGACCTAAGGAACTAATCATGGTAGGACACTTGGAGACTCTGAATCAGTTGCCTACCAGTGCCCTCCATGTCACACTGCTTATGTCTGGGGGACCGTCGCCTGCCATGGATGTGCACTCAGTACCTATACATAGATACTAAAAGAGTATTAACAAGGTTTGGAAAATGAAACAAGTCAGTAAGCAGGTTGTTACAGAGAAGTCAACTCACCACTTTTTTTCACCCATTTGGCTTCCTGGTCTTAAGTTACTTGAACGGTGGTTTGTTTAGGCATCACTCAGAGCCTCATCAATGTGAAAGCCCATAGAGAGGGAATTAAAAGGGGACACGAAGCCTTTAATGTCTCAGCAGTGGCATAGCCTGTTTATCCCTTTTAGAACTATCCTGGTTCCTTTGAAGATGTAGCATCTACTGCGTGACCGTGAGAGAGATTTCTCAAGGCATCGTGTGAGGCTGACTTAGAATTTTGGAAAACATTTATTGTCTTGATTTACTAAAACAACCTTCAGTATCTGAATTGTAGGTCCAAAATTATATTTGTTCAAATAGATAGTACTCTCTCAACCTAAGGAATCCATTAGTTCACAGTAAATTACAGAAGTAACATTTAAGGTAAGCCTTTCCAATGAACTGAAATGAATATAGACAGAAACATTTGCACTCATGCTGGGAAGCTGGAAGGGTGATGATAGAAAAGGTTTGGTACAGATTGCTTGAAAGGTACCTGGAGCATCACAGTGAGAACTGGTTAGCAGTGGAACGGAGTAATAGATGATAAGGTAACATAAACGCACAGGATTTATAACATGGACGTGGCCGACGCTCTCCTTCCTCTGCCTTAGGAATGGTGTATCTCCCTGTCACAGACGCTGCTTGCTCACTCTGAGTTTTCAACCTTGATGGGATTCAGGTCAAAGTGACCCATCTAGTTCGGCATTATTCATTCCCACAGCTGTCCAGTGAAGGGTCTGTTTCGGCTCCCAGGAAGAGTTCTTCCCAGAAGAGTTCTCTGGGCTGGCAGCATGACTGAAAATGGCCAAAAAAGCCTTTGTACATTTTGTGGCGTAGAGATGGGATCTACATGCCAAATGTGAGCCCTTCACTGAAAGAGGCCAGATTGTTTACTGAATCCTAAGCAGTCGCTCAGTTTACCTAGGTGTTAGGGGGATTGTGCACTTCACTATAAAGAGGCAGACAGTCTGAGAACCATCCTTGTTTCAACATCTGCCTTCCTGTGTGGTCCAAGTATACTAGTCTGTTCTTAATTTTTTTCAATTTCCATCTTGCTGCCTGGAATGTGAGTTCTGATAATTTGCTTGGCTATCTTGCTGTTGACTGATTGAGACAGAGTTCTATAAGTGTGTGGCATGCTCCAACCTTACCTATAGTTCTGATACTGAAAATTAATTATCAATAATAATTAGAAATTAAGCAAATCTGTTTTGAGAACTACACTCCTTTAGTTCCATGTAATACACTTACCAGCATTTCTATAAATTCCTTATAATAATTGGTAGTATTCTTTTATTAAGTCTATAGTATACATAAACAATACAGACTTGGAAATGCTAGCCCCATTCGTGGCCACCGGACCCCTGCATTCTGTATCCCAGCCATATTGGTCTCCTTTTAGCTCCTCACACAGGCCGTGCTTTCCAACCTCTAGGTTTTATTTCATCCATCTTAGAGGTTTCTTTCTCTGGAAACACTTTCCTGACCATCTATCTGTCTTCCAGATCTGATTTTGGTCCTTCTCATTTTCCATATGACCCCACACTGCCCCCATCGTAGAGTTTATCACTGTGTATTATGATCGCTTGATTTATTTTCTGCCTCCCTCATGATTCATAAACTCCATGAGAGCAGTGGCCACTTCATTTTTATTCTTTGCATTATGCCTCCTGTCACAGCTGATTCCCACCATTGGTAAGTAGTCATTAAATATTGGGAAATAGGGTGAGAAGACCTGTGATGGAGCCTGGGTGTCCTTCCTTGGTCACTCCGTCAATGATAGTTTCCTCATCAGTTAATAGTGTTGAAGGTAATACCTTGTTCTGAGGGTTGTTGCCGGGATCAGATGAGACAGTATAGGTGCTAGTGCTTTGTATTCTATCAAGATGTTAATTATTACCTAGTCTTCTTAATTGTGTTTGCATTCCAATGTGATAATTTGTATTGCACTGTATGTTGCGCTTGTCTGAGATTCTTTCATGTGCAAGGTTTTTTTCCCTTCTCCAAGGAAATTATAAGCAATAGAATATTTCACTTATTTATTTTTTCTTTTGTGACAGTCACCCCAAGAGAGTTATAGAAAATTGAAGGCAGAGATTTTATGACCTATCAATTGTTATCTTTTTATGATTTCCACATCAGCAAATGTTCGACCGAACTGTATTTTCAGTCTAAGAAATTCCATTTTTCTATTTGACACAGTTAATACCATAAACAAATAGAAAATTGTTATTTTCATTTGTATCAAAATTAGATACTCTGATAACAGATCCATTGATATTTCATCTCTGCTATGCGATCCACTAAATAATCAGTTATGTAGATTACTTGATTATATCAATATTGGAGTTTTCATGTACAGTAATAAAATGTGTTATTTAAAAAGTAAATATGGAACTTATATCTTAATAAATATCTACTTATTACTTTTTAAAGGTGTTTTGGAAGAAAGAGCATATTGAATTAATTAAAAGTGTTGAGCATGGAGAGTAGGTTCAATCAGACCAAATTTATTGCCACGAATAACTATAAAAGAGATAAAATTCAAAAAAGGAACACAAAATCCTAAACAAAATCCCAGCTGTTGAAGTGTATTACAGAACAGCTAAACAGAGAGAAGTTGTGCAATCAAGATTTTGGAGAGAAGGAAAACACATTGAAGTAAGCCCTACAGACCTACTGCTTTCTCTCATCAGATTATTTGCCAGTTCATATTGAGGGATATAGAAGGTGAGAAGGAAATGCTGGCCTAGAGGTTGTGGCAAATTAACTGAGCTAGAAAGATAATCATTAGAGTTCAGGGCCATCAAGGCGACCAAGCCTTGAAGAAAGGGAACTGTAGAAAAGCCAGCTCAATATTCTGCACAAAATCTCCCTTCTAGGAGTTCACCAATTCTTAAACTGTGCATGATGAGATGAAAGGTCAAGAAACAAGCAAAAGTACTGTTAACGGGCTAAAATCTAAGTAGAGTTTTGTTGTGGTCGTGGTGGGATTGTTGGTGATGATTTTGTTTTTTAAGTCTTATGGTGCTGAAGAGGTAACTTGACTTTAGGGCTGCCCAAGAAAGAGGACCCTAGTGAACACCCCAGTTGTTCAGTGGAGATGTCTGATGGGCTGCTGTCTGGATGTAAGGAAAAATGGTCAATACAGTAACACTCACAAAAATCTGAAACACCACTTGAATCATCTCAATCCCTGATTGGATCAAAATAACATACCTGTGATCTACCTGATTGCTAGAAGAAAATGAAATGTTCTCTGAAGGAAGTAATGTAATCCACAGTGTCTAAAGATTTTACACAAAGTGTCATCATCCAAAATGAATAGGCATGGCAGAAAAATGGGACCAAATGAATGAAAGCCAAGTGATAAATGCAGTAGAAATAGACTCATAAATGATCCAAATATTTGAATTACCAGATAGTCTTTAAAATAATGGTAATCAGTATATTTATAAAGATGGGAGAAATATTGGAGCTATAGCTAGGGAACTGCAAAATAAAGAAAAAAGAATCAAATAAAAATTTTAAAACTTAAAATCGTAACTGAAATTAAAATTTTAGGGATTTAATAACTGACTAAACACAGCAGAAGAAATGATTAGTGAACTAGAGAATAGGCCTATAGAAAATACCCATATTGAAGCATCCAGGAAAAAACCAAGGGCAAATGGAATGTGGTGTGGTGAAAAAAATCTAACATAGCAAAGTCCCATAAAAGAAGAAAGAATAAGAAATGATCAACTTTGAACAGATGATGGTTAAGAATATTCTAAACCTGACTGTAAATGTCAAGACAGATTAAAGAAGTTTATAAATCCCATATGGAACAAAGTCAAAGGAAAGCACACGTAAGCACATCAGAATACAGCTGCTTTGAAAAGAAGAAAAAGAAATTCTTAAAAGTCCAAAGACACATTATCAAAGGAATATAATAAGACTGAAAGAAGTCTTCTCAGCAGAAATTATTAAAACTTGAAGACAGCAGACGTAAGTTTTAAAGTCCTAAAAAAAATTATTGCTGACCCATAGTACATTAAAAAAAAATGAAGGTGAAATAAACCACAACAAATAATCCTGAGAGAACGTGTCATCAGCAGACACATACTAAAAGAAATACCAAAGGGAGTTCTTCATCAGGAGAAAAATGATCCCAGATGGAATCATGGCAATGCAGGAAGGAATGAAGAACATGGAAAATGTAAATATATGGGTAAATCTATATAAATATTAACTTTTTAAAGGTGGTTTCAATTATATGTAGAATTTAAATATATGAAAACTGTGACCCAATTTGAGAATGGGAAAAATGGAGTTAAGAGAGTAGTAGCCTAATACATAAAAGATGCCTGCGTAATCTCTAAGGTAAAAACTAAAGAATAATATAAATGTATATCATTATCAAGTTAATAAAAATTTAAAAATGAAAGAAATACTTCATTAATTTAAAAGATGTAAGATGAAAAAAATAGGAAACATAAAACAGGTAGGTAAGGCAAAATGTAAGATTTAAACTCGAGTTAGCATTTGCAACATTAAATGTGAATTGACGGAATAATGCAATGAAATATTGCAACGCTCTTCAGACTGTATTAAAAGACAAAACCCAACTCTTTTCTGCTTATAAGAGATGCAATTTATAAGAGATACAATTTCTTTGCTTTTGAAAGAAAAACAAGTAGAAAATACATACCACACAAACATGAGCAAAAAAAAAATTTTTTTTAAGTATAGTTGGTATGCAACTTAATATTGGTTATATTAGTTTCAGGTGTACAATATAGTGATTCAACATTTTTACACCTTTTGGTTTAGTCATACTAAATGTTGATGAAGCAAATATTGAGGGTAAATAAGTATTACTCAGGGCAAAGAAAAATGTTTGATAATGATAAAGTGTCAATTCATCAGGAAGACATAACAAACTTGCAAGTATATCCAGACAATATTGCCTCTCTCTCTCTCTCTCTCTCTCTCTCTCTCTCTCTCTCTCTCTCTCTCTCTCTCTCTCTCTCTCTGCATATATACATATATACGTATATATATACACATATATATACATATATATATACACACACACATATATACACACATATATATGTGTGTATATATATATATAACAAATCAATAAGAGAAAGACCGGACAATTTAATTAATACAGCGGAGAAGTCTTGGACCAGAACTTCCCAAAGGACGGTATCCAAATGATCAATAGGCATTAAAAAAATGCTCAAATGTTTAGTCATCAGGGAACTATAAGTTAAAACATGATTAGGTACCACTATGTATCTACCAGAATGGCAAATTTTTAAATCTGACAATGCCAAGAATCAGTGAGGATGTTGAACAGCTGGAACTTTTCTATACTGCTGGTGATCATTTAAATTTGCAAACCACTTTGGAAAATTGCTGGACAGCACACATAATCTACAACACAGCAATTCCACTCCTAGGTTTATTCCCAAGATAATTCCTTATATATGTGCCCCAGAAGACACGTACCAGAATGTGCAGAGAAGCATTGTTTGTAATCGCCCCAAATGCCAATCAAAGGGATCAATAAATAAATTTGGATGTACTTCCCCAAGCCAGCTATGGAACAATGAAAACTGATACCACGGTTAAATCTCACAGCTATTGAGTGAAAGAAGTCAGACAAATCAGAGTACATACATGTGCTCTTTGTAGATGCCACTTAAAGTTCAAAAACAGTGAAAACCAGTCTGTGGGGACAGAAGTTAGATGAGCAATTTCTTTTTAAGTGGTAGTTACTGGGATGTAGCACAAAGGAGATTCCTGGGATGTGAGTAGCCTTCCATATCTTGATTGGTGTGATAGTTGGATGGGTGTGCTTCCTTCTGTAAAAATTCTTTGAGCTGTATTCTTAACATTTTTGTATTTTCCTGTATGTATGTTACATTAAAAAAAAAAAAGTAGGCTATACTTTCTGATATCTTGTGTTAGCTATGGCTGCAAAGGTCTACTAATTTCTATTTGTAATGTAAAATGTTTTAGCATTTCTGCAAATGAACAAATGGGCTTGGTTAATGTATGGTTGTAGAATTTGTGGCATATATTAAGATAGGACTAAACCCATTACGTTAGAATGTTTCTCAGAGAAAAAAGCAGAAATATTTAGTGCAATGCATATTGTTTTCTCCAGTAATAAAGAGAGCGATTTTTTTTTTTTTTAGTACCTGAATTGTTCACTTATTTCCTGTACTTCTGTCAAGCATAGATTACTTCCCGTTTAATTCTCTTCTAATGCCTACAGGAAAATGCAATAATCATGACTCAACTCTAAAATGATGGCTTTTGTCATGTGCAGTTTAGTGGCTGACGATCAATTTGCCTCGATGTCACAGTTTGCATCCGTTCCTGCATCTGAGCTCTGTGTCACAGTGACCCAGAGGACCAGATGTCTCCACTCTTGCAGAAGCTGCACTCTGGCTGAGCACCTGCTACTGTCGTTTTGTTCAGGGAAGTTAACCATCCAAATAATTAAATAATTATGTAGTTGGTATTTGTGAGTACTGTTTTTTTTTTTATAGAAAATAATCAGAAGACGTGAACAGGGAGGGGAGAGAAGTTTCCGCTGACTTAAGGAAGGAAGAAACTCCTCGTGAGTTTTTCCCATCGAGTATAAATAATCTCTCACCTGTCATCTGCTTAATTACCTTCTCCTTTGATTCTGGAACCTCAGTCTAATTGAGACTTGATGGATTTTGTGAGAAGTCTCATCTAACAAGGATGATCTCTCTGACTTAAGGGGCCTTTCCTCCTGCAATTCAGGCTGTTACAGACATTGCTTCAGAATCCCAGGATGGACAAAACTTGATGCATTAGAAAAAGCAGCGTGTGAGGAAAGCAATCTTTAATCCTTTTACACTCCATTGTAAGGAAAGTTGAGCAGTCAAGTATTCACTCTCCAAGCTTATGTCCTGCTGGTATTTTGGTGTGGGTCAATTCAGCAGACACTGTGCAGAATGTGTTTGACACTAAAACTTCCTTATACCACGATGCCCTAAAGTATATTTATTAAAAAATTCTAAGCTTTTTGTTTTCATAATTTTTTTTTCTAGATGAGTGCTAAAATAACATGCAGTGGAGAATATCACAGACTAGCCATTCAGCGAATTCAGAATAAATGAGATGCAGTTCACCGTGTTCTCTCTGTCCTCAGCCATCCTTCAGAAAGCTACACAGAGCGCTGGCACAGGGAAATTATTTTCTCAGATGTGATGCTGTGGCCAGAAAACATCCTTTCACACCTCATTGCCTTTGTTAATGAAATTGAAATTGAGCTATAGGATAAAGATTTTTGTCTCTGATTCTAAGGCTAAACCTGCTACACACTCTTTATCACCAAGAAGACTTATCAATAGGGCTGCCGTAAGCTTCCTTTTCTGTTCCCTTGGATATAATTAGACACATAAATGGAGGAGGCTCCAATTGAGCTTTACTGCATCAGAGGCAACCTTTAAAATCAGCTTCTCCTCCTTTTCCTCCAAGTGCTGATTATCTATGATGGGGTAGAAATGCAGTTCATGAGTAAGTTCACTTAGAATTTAAATAAAGAAACCATTGCCTTTTTGCATATCTATCTTGTGACTTTAAATTTCAGTCCTTGGCCAGGAAGAGAGGCCACAGAAGAAAAGAAAGGGAAATATGGTTAATCTTTTTGAAAATAAAAAGAATCATAATAAGCTAATAACAATATGGTCATCCACTCAGCTTAATTTGCTGGAGGTCCCACAGCTAATAGGTAGTGGAGCTGGGCTGTAAACCCAGGAAGATGGGCAGAAAAGGCCATCCAGCCAGGACCTCTAAACTATACAGCTTCTATAAGAGAACAAGGAGATGGATAGGAAATAAATGGGTCAAGCGTAATTTTAAAAATAAAAGGAGATTTGACACTTTTTAAATAGAAAGAAGTTAGAGATGATGGAAAATTGAGAAGGGGCATGGAGAATGAATGAATGAGGTTCCCAGACGGCAGGCAGGGAAACAATTAGAAGCAGGTGAGAAGCAAAAGCACCTCTTTCCCTGGCACAGAAAAAAAAAGAAGAAGAAAGACAGAAAGAAAGAAAAGAAACGTGTGAAGATAAAAGTGCTCAGAATGATGAGAAATCATCATACAGGGATTTTTCTTCGAAGACTTCTACTTTTACAATAAGAAAGGCGCATGCAACCCTCTGAGAGTCAGGAAGACGGAGTGGGATTGAGTGTGACAGAGAGGTTGAACAGAGAAACGTGGGTGTGGGTGAGGGAAGGGGCAGGAAGAATGAAGTCCTTGGGTGAGATGTGTGTGGAGAAGTGCATTTTTGTGGGTGTGTACTGTTATTTTTAAAACTCTGAAATTTTTGTAATTTACATCTTGAGGAAAAGTTAAATGACTGGGTTATTAAGTGTGTGCAACAACAAAAACGGTAGGCAGTCTATACACAGCTGCCAACACATCCTTGTCTGTACGAACTTAAATACGCAGCCACATTTGGGTGCTTCTAAGCATCTGTTGAAAGAATAAATTTTATTTTAATTAGAAGACTTGTCAAACAAAGAAGATATGATAGTATCAAATTGATACAGGTAATTCTAAATCAGAATCTCCATCTATACATAAGAAAATTAAAAGAGAAAAACACACTAGAAATTCTTTATTTATATTAGAATGTCTCACTTGCCATATAAAGATTTCAGTCTCAGATCTCTCCTCCCACCCCAACATAAGATTTCTTTAAAACTCTAAGGCAAGAAATAGAATTATTTGAAGATGAACAAGTTAGAGGAAAATGTTTAGACTGTTATAATACTATCTCCTCAACATTCCACTTATAGGAACAGAATCAGAATTTTTAACTGAAGCTTAAAATACTTGGCACAAGATATCTGACATGCCCAGGCATGCATGCTTGTTGCACCTTGTCTTTGAAGGTTGCATTTTAAAAAATATCTGAAATAATGTTTTATTTTAAAATTTTCACTATTTATTATCTTCATCTTATATTAGTGTTTAGCTTACTATTTTTGATGATCCTTTGTATTTAATCATCTAATAGTTAAATCAGAATTAGAATGTGTTTCATATTTATATATGTGTTAATTTACATTTTTACTTAATTTTTTAACATTTAAAATGTGTTACATTTTTAGTTCCATGGGTCTTATAAATATAAATTCTGAACCCTTTTGAAGTGAAATACTGGAATTAGCATAGTATTTCAAAATTATAATTAATAAATACTGAAATGCTAGCTTATCATTTTGCTGCAGTCATATAATCAAAGCAACTGAAGAAACTAGCACTAAAATGACTGATCATGACTTTCCATCTCTGCTTGGAGTTAATTAAAGCCAAAGGCATGTAATAAACTGGAGGCGGTGGGGGGTGGGGGCATTGAAGCTGGAATCTAGTTTTAAAACACGCCGTCATCCTCTCAGTTGGTGAATCAACCAAGAGCCAGCTGGAGGGATGAGGGACACTTCGATAATTTGAAGTGAAAAGTGGTTTGCTACAGAGAATTATTAATACTTAAAAAATTATGACAGAGTTTGAAGGGATGTACACTAGTCTCCATCTCTATGAAAGATAACATAACTAAACTGGCCCCTGGAGAAACAGCGGTCCTCTGCCACAATCAGGAAGCAGATGGATCAGGAGGGGCTTTTAGAACTGGAAAGATCGAGAACAATGTGCTGAAGTTGCAAGGCAAGATCAGAAAGCTATTGTCCCCACTGCTCCAGCAACTGCCTTTTGACCACAGCAAAGGTGTCAACTGGATGCTGGACCACGGATTCCAGCTGCCGCCAGTACTGCCACAATTGCCTTTTCAACACCAATATAGAAAATGACTGGACACAGCTTATACCATTGCAGAAAATCCTACATTTTCATACCTTTGCTTCCTAGAAGCACC
The DNA here is from genome assembly GCF_004115265.2 of Rhinolophus ferrumequinum. Classification (NCBI taxonomy): domain Eukaryota; kingdom Metazoa; phylum Chordata; class Mammalia; order Chiroptera; family Rhinolophidae; genus Rhinolophus; species Rhinolophus ferrumequinum. The sequence goes on from NC_046305.1 coordinate 17,630,869, forward strand.
AGGAACATGGCCTCTGTCTCACATTTGCTTCCAAATCTTACATGAATGGATCTACGTGGCAGAACCAAAATCACATCCAAACTCAGCTGCGACTGTGTAAATCTTACTTGTAGTTTTGCACTATGTTTCAAGAAGACCCAACCTACAAGAAATACAGTTGAGCAAACCAGTCAGAACTACTATAACTGGGTGATGAAGCTACACCGTGCTGAGTACATGTTAAATACTGATTGTCATGACATAGTGGGCAATGACAAAAAGAGACCTATCTCCACGTATAGGAGGTATCTAAAGTAATCTAACTCATAGAAACAGAAAGTAGAATGGTGGTTGCCAGGGGCTGGGCAGAGGGGAGGAAGAGGGAATTTTTGTCCGGTGGTATAGAGTTTCAGTCATGCCAGATGAAAAAGTGCTGGAGATCTGTTATACAACAATAGGCAGAGAGTCACTACTGTAATGTACACTTAAAAATTGTTAAGAGTAAATTTGTGTCATATGTTTTTTACCACAATGAAAAAAATAACAAAAACTGAAAAAAGAAACCAATGTAGTTCAGGGACTTTGCAGCTGTATGCAAATTCCGGGCGTTGATGATCATTATTTACAGTGAACCATGCTTGCAGCGCTGCGTGTCAGTTATGCTCACCTTAAACCCAACTGTTGCGGATTTATCTTGTGGTCATTTTTTGTAGAGTTAAGGATAAAAATCACCTAAAAGCAAAAATCTACCTGCAGAAGATAATACTTGATTATCACAAAATTTTACAAGATAAGTAATCTCCATCAAATGAAATTAGAATCTTGCATAGAAGCTCTGGTTGGAAAAACATTCTGAGTGCTGTTATCATAAATATTTTACCTAAATAGTTCTGCTTATACAGAATTTAAAAGCTTGAGATGATAGTTCCAAAATAAATCACCCTACTACAACAGATAGAGCACAAAGCCCTTTATTTAAGCTCCTTGCAGGATCACTAATCCATTGTGAATTTTGTCCTTCTCTTTGTGTTTTACAAACATGTTAGAAAATTTAAATTACACAAAGAATGGAGGATGGATACAGCAGAAGGGCCATATTTCATCTTTTTACTTAGATACTTATTTTATGCGTAAAAGGACCAAGCACATAAAGCATAAAATTAAAAACCTTCTCGAGATTGCAAATGGCTATAATTCTTGCAGTCTGCAGCCAGCTCCCGTAAAACCAGAAATCCTTGTAAGTTTCATATCAAGAATCGTTTTAGTGTTTTGTGGGTTTGTTGTTTGTAGGCTTGTGGGTTAATTGATTTTTGAAGTGAGAATAGGGATAAAAAGTTTTGTATGGTGGTGAACTTTAACAAATATCAAGGAACTGAATTAAGCCAATGTTCATAGAGCTTGCATATATTTCTTAGGATTATTTGTTTTCAATTTATGAATGACTTTCTATTTACAATTTCCAGGTCAAATTTTTCTAAGGTCTCATTTTTGGGGTCCAAATATGGTGTCAGCATCTTTGAAAAAGTCAAATGGAAACGACATGATCCGGTGCCCATATTCAGAATCAGTATTTTCTCAGGTCATCAAAAAAATATGGAATTCGATTGCATTGACTCATTCAGTCCAAGTTTCTGCTTTTTCCAGGGATATGTTTAATGGCTTTTAAAGAGGAAGTTTATCCTCCTACCCCTCTCTGGGATAGACGTTCTTAGCATATTACAAGGAGAAACAGTTTCCCAACTGGTCTCTGACCTCACCCCCTCACAGGTTGGGTTTCTAAACAAAAGGCATTTTAGTATGAAGATACAGATTTTGCACATGTTTCTTATCTCAGTAAAACTAACTGCAAAGGTCAAGTTTAGGGTGATCTCTTTAAACCCACTGGATTCCCTCACCCTCAGGTCTGTTTCACTCTTCTTTATAGATAATTTGACAATTTCCAGAGCTGAACCGTACCATACAGGAACTCTGAATCACAAGCCAACTCTTGGAAAGAAAATGAAAAAGTCAGCTCATTGTATGGTATCCAGATATCCGGATGTTTGATACGGGAAAGACAACACATCTGGATGGTGCTCTCTGTGCCAGGACCGTGGGTGGCAGCAGAGGTAGGGAGAAAGAGAAGAACCAGGAGTAAGAGAACTGAAGGGGATCCGGGGAAGGAGGAATAGGGACGGAGGAGCAGGCCAGACCACACACACAGGAAGCTCCCAGGATATGGAGGTTGAGGGTGAAAGGTAGGGCATATGAAGGGGAGGAAGATTTGAGCTAGTTTATTCAGGCTAATATTAGCTTTTGGCTTTGCTGAAATGCAGGCGAGAGGCCTCTAATGTTATCAAAAATGCACCAAGGAATTTCAAACCTTTTGAACAAAGGAAAAGTAAAGAAACTAGCTTCATTAGCTTTCTTCTATATTTCTTAAGAGTCTTCATATTTTCCTGACCTTTAGTGCCAAGATCAGCCTTTCGCCCAGGGTCACCTCTGTGACATACTGACGAGAGTCCAGAGGCATTCAGGTACCAGAGAGGGATAGTCGTACTAGTAGAGACCTAATCTTTATTTATTTATTTATTTATTTATTTATTTATTTATTAAATTTTTTTATTTGGGAATGTTGGGGAACAGTGTGTTTCTCCAGGGCCCATCAGCTCCAAGTCATTGTCCTTCAATCTAGTTGTGGAGGGCTCAGCTCAGCTCCAAGTCCAGTCGCTGTTTTCAATCTTTAGTTGCAGGGGGCACAGCCCACCATCCCATGTAGGAATTGAACCAGCAACCTTGTTGTTGAGACCTCGCGCTCTAACCAACTGAGCCATCCAGCTGCCTGAGACCTAATCTTTATTTTCAAATTAAAAAATCTCCTTGGAAGAGTGGCAAATTAAGTCACTAAGTTTAGTTTGATATTAGCATAAAATTTGCCTCATAGAATGAATTAGGGAATATTCTCTTTGCTTCTATTTTATGGAAGAGATTATGGAGAATTTGTATTATTTCTTCCTTAAATGGTTGGTAGAATTTAATCAGTGAAACTATCTGGGCCTGATGTTTCTTTCTTCCTTTTTTTTTTTTTTTTAAATTATTAATTATTGATTCAATTTCTTTAACAGGTACAGGCCTATTCAGATAGTCTGTTTCTTCTTGCCTAAATTTTGGTAACTTGTGTCTTTCAAGGAGTTGGTCCACTTCATCTAAGTTACCAAATTTGTGGGCATGGAATTCTTCATAGCATTCCTTTATTATCTTTTTAAAAATTTTACTGAGGAATAATTGATAAATGTAATTGTATATATTTCAAGTATATATTATCCTTTTAATGTCCATAGAATCAATAATGATGACCCCTCTTTCTGATATTAGAAATTTGTATCTTTTCTCTTTTTTCTTGGTTAGTCTGTCTCCAAGTTTATCATTTTTATTGACTTTTTTCAAAGAACCAGCTTTTGGTCTTATTGATTTTCTCTGTTGTTTTCCTGTTTTGAATTTCATTGATTCCTGCTCTTATTTTTGTTATGTCTTTTATTCTGCTGCTTTAAGATTAAATTGTTCTTTTCTAGTTTCCTAAAATGGAAACTTAGATTATTGATTTTATATCTTTCTTCTTTCTTACTGCATGTGTCCAATGTTACCAGTTTTTCTTTAAACACTGCTCTCACTGCATCCCACCAATTTGGTAAGTTGTATTTTCATTTGGTTAAAATACTTTAAAATTTCTTTTGAGACTTCTTTGACCCACCCTAGGTAAATTATAAACTTTCAAATTTAATACTCCTAAGCTCTTTCCTTGCTTTATTTTTTTCCAACCCTCTCCATTACTTGTAACCTTCTAATATACCATATAATTTCGTTAGTATGCATTTTTGGTGTCTCTGTTTCTGTTAGGATATGAACTCCACGGGGCAGAATTCAAGAAGCTGTGACGGTTTTGTTTAACGATATAGTTCAATTATCTAGACCTGTGCCAAGGATACAATAGGCACTTAATACATATTTGTGATTGAAGGAAGAGGAATTTTATAAAACTCTTGACACATAGAATGGGAAAGGGGAAGAAGCATTGCCTTTGAACCAGGATTTTTTAGCTTTGGATATTGGAATTTTTTTTAATTAAAACAATTGTGCTTTTTAAATTCTACATGGAGTTTTGATAAGTTAAGCTCTATTTGATGTCTGAGTAAAGATTTTGTGCCCATTTGATCTCATCTGTTCAGAACAGGACATGCTTTTAATATAGTGCACCAGACATATTTTTACATCTCTAGAGTCTAACTGATTACAAATTCTGGCAACTCTGAGTCAGGGACTTAGGATTTCCAGTTACACCATGAAAGTATTTACTCTGTGAATCAGAGCACAGAAATCATATTTTTATGTCTATAAAGAAAGGAAGAATTTATATAATATGCTTGATCCAGGTATTATTCATGTTTGGGCACAAAAAAAAAGTGACATGAATTTTCTCAGATGTTGTGGTTGGCCAAATCAATTAGCATATGGGAAGTCTGACTGAAATCTTCAATGGCCAGATTTGAAGCAGAGGTTTATGCTTTATCACGTTAATATCTAGCACCCATTTTGCTTCATTTCTCTGTCACAGAACATCATTTAACAGAAGACCGTGCTTCAGTGGATAGCCAAGAAATAGTCATCAACATCAGTCATCACTACAAGATACTATCTAAGGCCTTGCATTGATGCTATCGATAAAAAATATCCTGGCAATTTATGGGAATATATTTAAATAGCAATTTCATTACTTGAAAAACACCAAAGAATCGTATACTTTCCTACCACTTGCTCAACTTCTATTCTGCCTTGCTCCAGGTGAAGAGAACGGTCAGAAAGTTGAAGATAAGCCTATATAGCATGTCCACCATGGCTATCGTTAAGGGACGGAAATGAGCTAAGACAGAGGAGTAGAATTCTTATTCTATTGCTCATTATCTCTCTTGTAGAACAGCTCCATTTCCAACTGTCTTGCCTATGGATGGGTGTGGGGAGTGGTGTAGAAGACTGCACATTGCATAACTCTATTTCCAAGATGACTTTGCAAGCTAGCTGCTAACTGGGTCCTGCAAAAGGGGGCATTAGTGGAAAACTGGAAGATGGGAAGAAGGGAAAATGCTTCCCCTCGCCATAGCCGGCCCCCTTTGGTGGTGCTCAGACAACAGCTGGCGTAGTCTTGAGAGTGTGATTTTTCAACAGGAGTGTAGGTTCTCAGATTCCTCTTCAGCTGTAATTGTGTAGTTTGAACTAGCACGTCCGTGCCTCTGCTCATAACAGATTACAGGTTAGAAGCAATGATAACATCCTGATTTTGAAGTGACTCCATTCTCCTTTTTGCTCTTCCATCCCCTCAAACACCTTTATAACCAACTTCCTTCACTAAATCATTTTCTTTTCGACAGGTTTATGTGAGTGAGTCTTATTTTCTGACTAGTCTAGATCTAACACATAGTACAAATAGTGATCCTGGAAAACACACCCTCAAAGATGGAATCTGGGATTTATTATTGACTGGATTGTGCTCGAACATGAAATAACCTCAAATGATAAAGGGAAATGAAATACTGAGAATCTATGGCCTATAGTGGCCTGCGACAAATAGCCTCTTAAAGGAAATACTTCAGGAGACCAGTTGTCTGCTGTGAGTAGACGTGATGATTGCGGGGATTCTAAGGTTTGTTGGCGGCTTCCAACTTCATTTGAGAAAGAAAATAAAAAGCTCAATATTTTAAACTCTCAGCTCCATGCTTAAACAACCAGAAATCTTATACTGAGGGCTCAGAAAGAATATCTTGTGTGCAGTAATCTATAAACTTGGGACTGACGCATTCAAGAATCAGATGTAAAATTTATTCCTGTGGGTTGTAGAATTGCAATGTAATTAAAATTTACTACTCACCAGGTCTCTTATATGTAACTTGGGGTGTTGATTGGTAAAGAATGGAACCTTGAGATGTTGGAATGGGAATGGGGACATTTGAGAGTATTCATAAGCGTCTAAGAAGCTTGAATCCCTAAAACCACCTTGGGTGCTTTTCGCTTCCAGAAGCAGCTCCTCTGCCCCTTTCTGAAGACTGTCTTTCTCTTGCTTGAAAAGCAAGCAATTACCTTATATGACTCAGTTGCTCTTTCTCCTCCTTTTATCCTTCACACCCATCTTTGCCTCTAGGCCCATAATTGGAAGTAGATGCCAGAATGTTCCAAGGGACGAACATTAAAAGAATGAAAATATTTTGCCAGCTTATATTGGAAAAAACCTAGAAGATATGTGTGAGAATGGTTTTTCAAGGGTAACCCAGAGGGGACTGAATATAATGGATCCTCTTGTTCAGTGGGGATCATGGGATTCCAAATGGCCAAGGCAGAGGCCGTAGAGCAGTGCTTAACTGCTAGGTATATTTGGGTGGGGGGTCCACAGTGACATTCGGTTTCAGCTTGCAGAGATTTGTGGCAATAGCCAATTTTTCAAAATCCCGGAGCATAAAATATATTAGCAGCCTACCTTACAATTAGTAAACTCAAGGACTAGGGAGTAAAGACTGGTTTGAGTCTGCACGAAAGAGAATCATGTTCTGTCACCCATTTCCAGACAGGCAGTTCAAAGACCCAGGCCCACCGAAATGAAGGGAAAGTTTGGTGTCCTTGAGAAGGGTCTCTGGGACATTGTAATACATAAATGCAGTACACCCTCTTCAGATCCTTCCCCAAAAGGATCTGAATCCATCTACCAGGATGAGTGTGGACTGAGAAAACGGAAATACACAGACCTGTAGAGCATTATAAATCAATGGCTCTGAATTGCTAATTCCTAATGCTGTCAAGTACCATTGTAGTCCAAGTAAAAGTGTGTGAAGTTTTGGTCTGATTACATGGCACTGTGGGTCTCTTAGGTCTGTAGACTCATGCTATTGTGATTTTCACAGTTCTCCAATGCACAGTTGAGATGAATGACAATTTTTGACAATAGATAGGATCCCTACCATGAATTTGTGAACTGTGGATTGAGGGCTATTTTTGTAGACAGCAACATGTGGAAACTCTTAAAACTTGCCATCCCTACCAAAACATAAAAGCAGTATCTCATCCATGGGAGAATCACAGAGATTCATGTCACTGTCAGACATTTTTTAAATGTAGTTGATTCTTGTCACCAACGTAATTAATACTGCCTTGTGTGCAATAGGTGATAGATCTTGCGGAAGTTGGGGTTTTGTCAATGTAATCAGATGATAAATAATTCCAATTATAAATGACAATTATAAATACAAGACGTGGAGCAAATCAATATAGCCTTTGGAACATGGTATATCATTATTGAGCTGACAATATCTTTTCTATACTAATAAGAAATATTTTGCTCGTAGATGGCAAGGACAGAAATACACCTTCACTGAGGGCTTTGTTTATTCTCATGTTCTCTTAATCATAATTGTATCTGTATGGACCTTGATTATCTCAACATTCTATCGAACATCATGAGGATCCATTATTTAGATCATAGCCAGCTGATAGATTCTGGTAATGAGGCAAAGGCAACTACTCTTAACATCTTAGAACAGTGAGTCACAAGGTGTGGTCTCTGGACTGACAGCATTAACACCACCTGGAAACATGTGAAAAATTCTCCAGGCCCAGCCCCACCCAAAACCTGGCGAATCAGAAAGTTGGGTGGATCCATCTGTGTTTTACCAAGCCCTCAGGATAGTTCTAATGAGCACTAAAGTGTGAGAATCACTGCCTTTGAAAGTCATATATGTGTGAGAAGGTGGGAGATAAATTTCTCAAAAATTCAGGGGTCTGGCACCTTGGTGGAGTTTTGGGAGTCGAATCTTCTGGGGTATGGCCTCCAAAATAATAAGACAAGTTGCTGGACCTTGCACTACTCACCACTATGAAAGAGATACAATGTTTTGTGTTTCTCTTTGCATTGTTGAGATAAATAATACCACATTTCAGTGTTCTGCTTTGAGTACTCACTAAGTAACTTGCAAGGCTACCAAAATAGCGGAGCTCAGGACTCTGCCATTTGGGTTTTCTGGCCAGCAGATTCAGGGATTGTCCAAGTGTCTATCACAGATTGGGATGCTCTCTGGTTTCTGACACGCTCTAATGGGGACTTCTAGAACAGACGAGGGTTTGGGGAGGGCTATGCTCTCTTCTACAAACAACCACTGTCTCTCTAGAAATAGTTTCCGGTTTGCTTTTGGGCCCTGGAAAAAAAAAGCCAATGCTTGATCATTTGATATCTGAACTGCTCGTTATAAACAGGGTATTGTCTGATCCACCGAGCCCTAAACAGGGGTATGGGCGGCAGTATTCTATCATTAAATGGAAGCAGGGTATAGGAGATCAGACATGATCCGATCCTGAAACTACAAGTAGGTTGCATGACAAATGGCTGAGACTTCCATAACTCCCACTTCTGCTTTGTTGCTGTTATATTTCAATTCATACCTAGCATCTCATGGGTAATTAGGAGAAAGCCATGGCCTCTTCTGCAAACAAGTGCTGTCCTTTTGACAAATAGCTCCTGACTTGCTTCTTCTGATGAATTAGTAGAAAAAGAAAAACTGACACCTGGTTCATGGATAGTTCTGCACGAAGCCTTGGTGGGAGATGGGTAGGTAGCACCGAGGAGGAAGCCATTCCTTGCCCCCTGGTTTTGGAGTTACACCAGAAAGCAGCAGCAGCAGCAGTGGGAAAACCAGGTCCTCCGTGGTGCCTGGATTCTCACTCAGTGGTGGCAGAGCACTCATAACTGCAGAAGTGTCAGTGGCTTTTGTAGCATCAGTGAGAATGTGTGTGAACCCCTCAGTGGGAGTGCAGGCTCCTGGATTCCTGTGAGCTGCACTGGAGCTGCAGCAGCGATGGTAGCAGCTTTCAACCCCTCAGTCAACCCCTCTCCCTTGTACTCTTACAGCCCTTCTGATGTCGTTATAACCAACTCCCTGCATTGAAGCCTTCTCTGTTTGAAATCTCTAGAGTGGTTTCTGTTTTCCTGAGTGGACATCAACATACTTACTGGTGTCCTTTTATCTAATACTTACAGCAATACTGAGAAAGACATTATCATCCCCATTTTACAACAGGGAAGCAGAGACTCAATTAAGTCACTTGCCCCAAAGTAGAGAAACTAGTGAGAGAATCCATGATGAATCACTAATCCAAAGCTAGCTCTTTTACAGTTTTGTATGGAGTTGGAAGCCACAATGTAGCATGTTCTTTGTGTCCTGTAATACCTGGAGAATAGGAGCTACTGATGCTGTTGCAATAGTTTTCCTGTCATCGTGTGCTGTAAAGCACACTCCTTAAGCCTTGGTTACCATCCCTTTCTAAATATACCTAACAATGTAGCCTTACAGAGAAACAACCAGGTTTTATTATTTAGTAATACCTATGAGTACATGCGAAGAACTATATCCTTCACCTTGCCATAGGGAATAGCCTTAGTCCTAGACGCCCAGACTTGGTTTTATAGCGAAGAGCTGACTCCTTCAACTCACACTTTATTTTCTTTGTTGTATGTGGTTCCAAGACTGAGGAATGGGGAGAATTACAGATGATCTTCAACTCCTCAGATGTTTGATCTAAGAATGAATATAAGAAAATAAATAAGGAAGGGTGGGTCAGACAGTAAACCAGCATCTCTGTTTTTCCTTTTCTCCTCCTTCCATAAACAGCACTAAGCTTATGGTTTCTGTGATTACACAGTTGATGCTAAATACATGTTGACTAACTTATTGACTTGTGGGTTAGCATTTCAGCTCTGGAAAATTTCCACTATTCCTGTTGAGCGCTTTTTTGAGGGAGGGATGGGAAGGAGTACCCACCAAGAAGTTGGGTTCCGCACAAATCATTTTGTTCCACCTACACTAGGGGCTGCCTAGCCCTGATTGTAACACTAACATTCATGTTTTTCTCTCTTTGAGAAGGCTCAGGCTCTAATATCATATAAAAATATATTCATATAGAAAGTCCTGGAAATTGGTAGGCAACGTAGATTTCTATCATTTCTCTATCAAAACCAGGGTGAGCAATCTTTCCTTGAATTCAAAGCCAGCATGGATTCAGTCTCTAAGCACATGCTCGCAAATACCCCCTCTATAATATTGACAGGATACATAGCTGTTGAGTATAATTCTTCCAAAATGTTAACAGCATGTCTAGGTAATGGCACTATGGGTACTTTTATTCCCTAGGAATTTCCGGTAAATATTCATTAGGTATAAAATGATTCTCAAAATAAAAAATAAAGAAATGTGAAAAAAAAAAAGTGTTCAGAGCAAAAGGTATTCGCAAACTACCAAAACTTAGGACATTTCTCATCTGTCTGGTGGCTCGTAGTCATCCCTTCAGAGACAGTAATATTCCAGGTGTTGAATAAGCTTATTGACTTGAAATAAAACATGATGTTCTCTTCCTGAATTATAGAAAAATGAATTAATGCAGACCCTTGTGTATTTGGTCTTTGATTTTTCTTAAATCTTTGGGACTTGCTACCATTTGTCTGCTGCTCGCGAGGACAAAAGGAAGGACTAACAGACAAAAATATTACAGAAAAACTTGAATAAAAATAAATAAATAAATAAATAAATAAATAAATAAATAAATAAATAAACAAATACCCTTGATAATGTGATTCCTCCAAATATTATATTGTCTTAATCTGTTTGGACCGTCATAATCAAATACCACAAACTGGGTGGTTTAAACAACAGAAATTTATTTTCTCATGATTCTGGAGTCCCAGATCAAGGTTCCAGCAGGCTATGGTTTCTGAAAAGAGCTGTCTTCCTGCCTGGTAGGTGGCTGCTTTGTCCTCACCTGGCCTTTCTTCTGAGCTCCCTGGTTCCTCTTCTTATGAGGACTCTAATCCTATTGGATCAGGGCCCCACCCTTATGATCTCATGTGACCTCAGTGACTTCCTCAGAGGCGCCATCTTTAAATACAGCCACACTGGGGGTGAGGGTTTCACCATATGGATTTTGAGGGGACACAGACATTCAACCGATCCTGTGTATCTCCTGTCAGTCCTACTGAGCGGTTCAGATGTCCACACAGAGTGCAAGTATATTTTCTGAGAGTAGAATCTTGTCCTACCTTCCATGGCGTGCTTGTCTACGTCACTGTGCCATGATGTTCTGAGACAAATGCCATCATTTCCAAAGTTTGGGTCTCCTGCACTGGCAGAGTAAATTTCAGATTCCTTGGTGGTTATGGCCAATACTGTTATTGCTTCTTTGAAGGTGCTCAGAGCCCTAATAAAATGTAGTTGTCCTAATATTCATTTCACATGTTCCTTAGAAGTTCATACGAGGTCTGTATCTTTCCCATGTTTCCTGCAGAAGCAGCAAAGTGTTGAACAGAAAGTTGGATAAATCACTTAACAGTTCTGCGCCTTACGGGCAGAGTGGGGCCAATTATAGTCCCCACACAGGGTTGTTGTAAGGGTTGAAATAATCCACGTTCGACTCTTACTAAAGGACCTGGCACTCTTTACCGCTAACATAAGGGGCACAGGCATAATTGAAACCATTTACACCAATTAAAATATTTTGTTTTAAATAAGAAAGCTTAAAAAATGGTAGCCGGCTTAGTGAAGCCAAATTCCAAATCCATATTCTGATGCCCAATGACTGCATTTCATTCCAGTCAGCTGCTTTTCCCCATTCATGGGTATTTCAAATGTAAACAGATCTGTATTTGTTCCTAAATCGCTTAGCATTGACCTCTTACCGAGACCTTTGTCTGCACAGGCCAAGGAATAAGAAGGTCAAAATATTGTTGTCAATGTAGTTGTGACTCTGAACTCAGTGTCCACCAGGCCTCCTCTACCCTCCCCTCGTCATAGGGTTTCCTATTGTACGTGAAGTCACACCCTTTATCACACTCACCACTTATTTTCAGGACACTTCAGGTCTTTCTCACTAAATAATCTGGATTCGACTGCCAGTGTTGCTGCTTCTCAGCTGCTGGCCTGCTCCATCCTGGAACAACAGCCGTGTGAGCAGTTTTGACATTTTCTCCTCAACAAATTGATTCTTTTCTCCACTAGTAAAATTGAAAAATCGTAGCTACTAAAATAGCGTCCAGCCAAACTGTCTTCTGACAAGCACCCTGAATTTTAGCTTTGCTCTACTAACGAACGAGGTGAAAGGCAAGTTGTAATTAGCACTAATAGCATGTTTTTATGGTCCCATCCCACCTCACCCCTAGGTAGGAGTCAATGTATTCCACATTTTAATAACGAGCAATGAGTATGTAGGGTGTGCAGCTACATTTAGGGAGTCAGTGGTTTAACCCAGATCTCTCCTTTGAAGCGTTCGGGTCTTGCTTCTGGGAAAAGACTTAGAGCAGGCTAACTTTTGAAGCTGTTTTGAAAATGACCTTGTTTCTGTCTCCTTGTTCAGATCTCTCCAGGGAATATTTTGTTCTAGGACATCATACTCAAACCCATGGTGGGTACTCCAGAAAAAAAAAAGAAAAAGAAAAAGAAAGAAAGAAAGAAAAGAAAAGGAATAAAAAAATTGATTCTCAGTTTCCCGGAAAAAAAATGACTAAAGAGGAGTACATAAAGCAAAACTTCTCAAAGGGGAAAAGATTCTTTCTAGCACTGTGATGTAGCTATGCTAAAAATCTCTCTTTAGCCCACCTTCATTCCCATCCCACTTCCCTAATGTTAAATCTATTAGAGAAGAATTCAGATCTGGTTGATGTTAGATCAGTGAACTCAGCTCCATCTGGGGGCTTCCGTGAACTCAATTTCACCTCTCAACTGGCTTCTGTGTATTACTATTACAGGGCTGCTTTATGTCCACAATATCTTTTTAGGCCAGTAAATCTCTTTTGAGTGCATATTAATAACCACTAAATACACTGTTAGGTGTGGCGGATAGAGATAATAAGTGTGACAGATTCTTCTTTTAAGGAGCTAGATGAAGGCAAATGGTTACATAAAGAAACAGTCACAAGGCTCTGAGGCCCCTGTCATCATAGGGGTCTAAACATAGTAGAGGAAGAGTAAAATGGAGGAATTGGTTTGAGAGCCAGCGAAGGGTTAGATGGTAGTCGGAGAAGGCTTATTCGTGGAGGTAAGAGAAACTGAACAGGTTTTTAAGGTTGAACAGTTTACTTGGTAGAAATGGGGAAAATGTTATGTGAAGGGAGAATAAAAAGGAACAGAATGAATTTGAGGGAAAAAGGCCAGTGGCTGTCCGAATGTTTGGAACAGCATAGGGTAGGTAGTGTTCTAAAAATTTAGGCAAATTTGTTTCTCCAGACAAACTGTAAAATGGAGTTCAGCGTATACTCAGGAACATAACAAGAGTAAAATACATTCAGATCGCAGAAGTTTAGTGAGTGAGAGGACCATAGAGATCTTCTAGACAGCTCCGTTCAGTAGACTGAGGAGCCCTGGGTTCCAAGAACGGGCCCCACGGAGCACTGGTGGTGCTAGTGGGGAGGTCTGGGGGCAAGTAGCGCAAAAGAGCCAGGCTCTGCCTCTTACTTCAACCAGAGAAGAGCCTCAGTAAGCTCTGGTGTTGGGCTTCTGGTTTTATAAATGAAGACACTGGAGCTCAGAAAGGTTTAGTGATTCCCTCAAGATCACGTAGCTAATTTATCACAGAGATGAACCAGAAAACCAGATTCCTGACTTCTAGTTCAGTTCTTTCCTTAAATCAGACTATACTGCATCCTCAGATTCAAGTCATCAAAGAATTAACATTTGTGTAACAATAGCAGTTTTAAAATGAAAAAAACAATGACTTGAGTACAATATGTATAGGCCGTAGGTACATTTTCAGCAGACACATTCCGCTGGTAGCCATGGTAGGGAGCCCTGCTCTTCTTCCACCCAGTAGGTCAGAGAAATGCCCATGATTCAATGCTTTTGCATTGATGCTGGGAGGATCCAAAGATGTTATCCTGGTATCACTGTTAAATTTCCACAGAGTGTCACAGTACTAGTGATGACTGTTGCTTGTATTTCTTTGGCATTCTTCCTATACCTAAAATTCTGGCTGCCTTTTAGGACACTAAGAACTGTTTTTCACTTTTGATCCTTTCAATAGTCTTGGTTGTCCAACCCATTACTGATAGGAGAGAAGTAATTGGGAGAAGTAGATAAGAATTCATGACGGTGTTCTTGTTAATATTTTAAAAGTGCACTTCCTTCTGAGACATATCCTCTCATATTTTTACTCAATCTTCCCATAAAAATATCATTTTGGGGAAGTCATATTTGGTATTCCTATGCTATGCAAATCAATTCAGTGCCAGCTTTTGGGTTTTTTTGGTTTTCATTCGTTAATTAATCTATTTATTCATTTGAGTACCAACTATGAAACAATCTTTGTTCAATGAAAAGAAACATGAAATCCTTGCTTTCCTAGAGGTCACATTCTATTAAATGAAAAATTCTTTATTTGGTCAGTTATTCATATTTCTATGGTTGTTTGGAGTCTAGATAGATGCAGCTGTTAGATATTGATGGTCTATGAAAAATAGTAATAAATGCCTGTGTTTTTATGACCCAAAACTGATAGATAAGTTAAATTGGCTGAGATACTCATGGAGTATCACCTCAAGAGGTTTACCTTTCTGCTCGGTCTTAAAGTAAGTGATAAAATAATGTACCTTAGGTCAGGTGAACAAACATTCCTATTATGGACTGAGTTGTCTCATCCCAAAATTCACTATGTTCAAATCCTAACCCCTAGTACCTCAGAATGTGACTGTATTTGGAGATAAAGGTTTTAAAGAAGTAATTAAATTAAAATGAGATCATGCACGGGAACCCTAATCCAATATGACTTTATAAAAAGGAGATTAAAAAAGAGGGCAACAACCTCACCAAGGAATTTACCAGCCAAGTACTTTTATGTGAGCATAAATAAGTAAGTAAGTAAGTAAGTAAATAAATAAATAAATAAATTTATTGTGTTTGAGTCATGATGCATTTTTGGGTCTATTCATTATAGCAAATAGGTTACTATAATTAACACAGAGTAAAAGTGAACATTCTAGATAAAGTAACTAGTGAAGGTAAAATCTCTGACTAGCCCTAAACTAGTCTGTGAGAAGAAGTCCTTGTTACCAGGAAACATAATTTACCTTCATTGATTCCCTACTGATGTCTTTCCTCCGGTTTTATCAGACCCTTTAGAGGTTTCTGTTACATTATAGGTCAGTGATGGTAACATGATGATTAAATATTGAGTACCATGACAATGGTATAATGGTTTCTCAAACAACCCAGCTCAACATGCCATGCTTGTGTTTGGCCAGATATGTCTCCTACGAGCAAGAAGAATGTGATTATTAGTTCCTAAGTATATTATTTGAAGGTCATGGAAAAAAATTGAGAGTGATGGTTCAGCACTCAGTGTGCTTTCTTGCCCCATGAAGTGTTCTGCGGGCGAGCATGCTTTCCTGGTGATTTTGACAGTATTTACTTTTAAGAAATGAGATCATTTCAAAACTTTTTTGCACAATAGAATTAACTTTCAGGATCACTAATAATAAAGAAATGAAATTTAGTGATTGGACTTAATTTCAATAGTAAGGGCCTAAACTTGATCAAATTATGACTCCTGTTATAAAACATTTTAGATATTCTTGTTATAAAGCATATACCAGTTTTTAGATTTATAAAAACTCTTGATAATAATTAAATTCATCTATTATTTTTAATGAGAACATTTTATACCCTTTCTTTGAATAGTGGGTTATTACTATCATCACACTTGTTCTTTACAATCTGTCTATAATACAGGAAGAGAAGTTGTTAGGTCAGTTTTACAGATGAAGAAACTAAGCCCTAAAGAGGTAAAGAAATTCTCCCCAAGATCCCCCAGCTGGTAAGACATAGGGCTGAGTCTCAAACAATAATTTTTTTTTTTTGCTTGCACCATTTGTTTATATGCTTGCTGCATTTTAAACCTTTTCAAACTATTTGCCAAACAAAATGAAGAATTAAGGAAGCTATAGATCCATTGTATTTGCAAACTTGAGATTGAAAGGATCCAGAGAGACCAATAAAGTATATTGAGAAGCAGAGCTCAATTATGGTTTTATAGTTCACCGAAATAAATGTGCAGAGTGTCTTCAGAAGCTAAGAAAGTAAAATGAGCTAATAGATATAAAAGCATCTAACACAGTGCCTGGCATCTATTAGGCCCTCAGTAAAGATTTATAGGTGGAAACTAAAGAATAAAACAAAACAAAACAAATCAGAAACAGACTCATAGATACAGAGAATAAACTGATAGTTATAGTTTGGGGGGAAGGCTGAGTGAAAAAGATGAAGGAATTAAGAAGTACAAATTGGTAGTTACAAAGTACAGCATAAGGAATATAGTCAGTAAAATTAGAATCCCTATGTATTGTGTCAGGGGGTACTAGACTTATCGGGGGGATCACTTCATAAAGTATATAAATGTCTAACCACTACATCTGAAACTACTATAAAATAATGCTGAATGTCAGCTATAACTAAATTTTTTAAAAACTATATATATTGTTCATGTTAAATAAAGCCACCCCCCACATTCCTGACCCCCCAAAAATAGACTAACTGGAGCCAAGTCCTCATAAAGCATTGTGTGTAAAACCATTTTATCAAAACCTTCACTTTCTCCAGTAACTCATTTGCAGAAGACAGACTTTTGATTGTTTATTACTCAAGGGTCGTTAATGAGCGTGAGGAAAAGTTAAAAAAGAATAGTTTGAGGCAGAGCAAAGGAGGTAACCTCAACTAATAGGGTTCCTTTTTGTCTTCAGAAATATAATCAATGATTAGACAGCTTTTGCATTGTGAGAAACAAGGAAGAAAAAGTGTTTCTCTGAAAGCAGCAAAATGTTAGGAGGCCCTATCATTAATTCATGATAGTGGCACACATATTTCTAATTGGCTGATTCTATTGGAATTTGAAATATACTGTTTTTAAAGAAATAAGAATATTAGTGGCTTCTTCATTCCTCAGTAACAATATTCTCCTTGAAACTAGTTTTTATTTTATCTGACTCTTAAAATGTTTAGTGGTATCATCACGTCACAGCTACTAAATACTCCCTAATCATTACAATTACAGTGGCATTGGAGCTAAATGTCCAGAGCATCTTTGGAGGGCTTTTTTTTTTTTTTTTAACTTTGGTAGCAAAATTTCTTAGCATCTTCTGCTTTTATCCTTTCATTTCTATTCCCCCTACTTGGGCCTTCCTAAATTCCCAGTCCTGGGAAGGGAAAAGGGGAACACAGCAGGGAACAAGGGTGCCCCCTGAATATCTATACAAATGGGGGCTTTGGGGAAATGCCACATGTGGAAAGTCAAATGGTATTATCTCCCTTCTGTAACTCTAGATTCACAATCCAGTCTTCCTAGAATATATAGCATGGAGGGCTAGTGCTATGATCCATAATTTATGGGTGAGATTTAGCACATCACACTCAACTGCAGTAAAAAGGATCTCTTGACAGATTTTTTACTTTTTTTTGGTAAGACAACAGTAGCTATCTGATTACTTACTACTCTTGAGTTGAAATTTAGTCTTGAAGCTATTTGGATTTAAGGTAGGACTCCTTCCTGTAAGTGAATAGGAGAAATAGAAAGGTCCAATTTCTTACATTGTTCAAGGATCTTCTTTTAGTGACTCTATTTTCATGTCAGTGAGGCAGTAAGTTTGGTAAATACCTCCAAGATTATAGTTTCCATTCTAAATTTGTATGCTAGGTTAAGTGCTAGTCTCAAGTTTTCTGCTTGCTTGCTACAAAATACAACTCACTAAAGAGACATTGTTCACTTTCATTTTCTGAAAATGGAAAAACTTGACTCTCCCTTTCTCTTATCTGCCTCCCCACTTTTGTCGCACTGTCTTCCTCTTTTCCCTTCATGAGGAGGCTGTAGGCAAAAAACGGATAGTCAATTATTTTACACATGCATCTGCTTATTTCTTATTTTTATATATATTATAAATATATATATCTTATTTTATATTATAAATGATTATCTGAACGAATGAATTAGTAGATTTTACTAATTTTCCTCACCTTGGGGATGGATTCTAGGTTGATCAAATTTTTTATCCAACACTTATTTTGCCTTATAAAAAATTATTCTAGCAGCTAGAATATGAGTAGAAAATCATCCCAGTAAATGATTAAAATACCATAGGCATGAGAAGAAAACTTACATGTAACCATCAATAAAGCACCATTATAGATAGAGGGCTGAAAATTAATAGAAAGGAAGTTATATGAGTGTAGTGATTGAGGTGCTGTATACTGAGCTAGCTTACTTAACAGACAAAAAGGGAAAAGTCAAAAGTGGGTGATGTCAGTGATTTTCCTAACCCTTCACAAAATAAGCCAATTGGGGATGTTCATGGGATTGTTTTAACGCAGTAATTCACTTGAGCAAGGGTAGACCACCCTCACCTCCTGCCCCACGACAATTACTTTCTTTAGAACTTGCTTTATCAATTGAAAATCAGAGTCAACTACTTGTAGGTCCAACCAGGAGGTGTCCTGGTAATTAGAAATCAGTCTAATTTTTCTTAAAATACTATCCATTGTTTAGGATTAAATGCGAATCTCATTAGATATCGATCTCCTTCTGAACATCCATGTGTTCTATCAATTATATTCGATTGCTTAGAGCCACTTATGCTTTTGGCATAGCTATCGTTATCATTAAGAATAGTAATAATACCTGACATTTATACAGTGGTTTATAGCAGCAAAAACAAATTGGGTCCCACTCACTGAACTTAGCATACAGACATGTTTTGTTGGCGCACACCACGTATAATGATTTTTGAATTGATTGTCAACATTTTAAAATGGAATGTTTTATATAAAAATCCAGATTTCTAGTTTTCTCAAGAAGTTGGATGATCTGGCAACACAGGGATCTCATTGTCAGTATGGGGATTGTTTCATGACAATAATTGCTCAAAGTCCAGCAATAGATATGATCTTTTCCCCCATTTTAGATGGTGTATTTATAGGGTAGGTATTTGACAAATAAGAAAATTGAAGACCAAATGGTTAACTAAACTAAGGTCAAATGGTGAATCAACAATAGAGAATATTTTCTGACTTCATCTTCTCGTCTTTCTGTACTTTGATGCGGTATCTAAGGGACAAAGTAAAATTTCTAAAAGTCTTCAAATTTCAATTGAAATAAAAGTGAACGGGCTTTTTTCTTCTTTTTTCTTTTTTTTAAAAAATAAATTTTACACAATCAGCTTTGTCAATTTCCATAAAAAAATGCTTTCTGGAATTTTCATTGAGATGGCATTAAATCGATAGATCAGTACTCCACCAAAGACTTGAAGGAATCCTGCTGATCGCTGGAGTTTTCTCTATGCAGCTAGTCTCCAGTAGTGTGCTCCACAACTTCTATTAAACCCAGGCTCCCTGAATTCCAATTTCTATATCCTTAACTCAGCAGGACCTTCGAGCTGTGTTTGAGCGCCTTCTCTCAGTATTGCTGCCTGGAAAGTGCCTCCAGGCAGTAAGCTGGGCCAGTCGTAGGGCTGACCTCATTTGTTTTACTTTCCTCAGGGACGACACCCTGTGCTACCTATTGTCTAATGCATAAAATTGTTATTTATGTATTTTGTCCAGTTATCTAGTTCATGAAGGGAGGGTAAATCTAGTACCTATTACTCCAACATAGCAGGAAGAAATCATTTTGGATCAGTTTCAGGGTAGAATAATAGCAATAGCTTAGAGACTGAGAATGCATATTTACCATTTTTCTAATATTCTGTTTAACAATATTTTAGTTTGGCTTGGGTCCTTACCAATATAGTGACTTATTCTTTGTGTGTAAAAATTGATTAAAGCTTTGAAAATGGATTGAGAAATTGTACTTTCTGCCTGCAATATCAGGGAGTGTGAAGTATTCCCCAAATCTAAAAAAGAAGTGACCACTTTCTTAGCTATATCATCATAGTGAAGATCTATTGTCTAGTATACACCTAAGTTGTGCACTTACTTTGCACATTGGCTGAGTAAAAGGAAACTAGCATTGCATGGAATGAGACCCCTCCAGCCTGCCTATGTGGCTACTCAGAATTCCCATCATTGAGACAGCTTTTTTTTTTTAATGGAAAGATATTGTCTCTAGAAGTGATTTATTTTCTATTTTTATTTATTCACTTTTACCCTGTGAAGGGCATCCCTATAGAGCAGCAGTATAAAATAACTCAGACAAATTTACCTTTGGTAAATTTTGATTAATTACTCCCTTGTAGTTTACAAAGCACTGAATAAAGTACCGAAACTATATCTTAATTAGAGTTTGGGGTAAAGAATATTCTGTAGTATGGATTCCTAAGTAGTTTGTTCAAAAACGAGTGTATTCCTCTGAGTACAGTATATACCTCTGAGCAAATAGGACATCATGGAAGGTTGGGAAGTGGGAGGAAAAGGGAGAGATGTCAGGGAAAGGAAGAATTTCAAACAGCAAGAGAGAGATGGAGAGAGAAGATACTGAGCTTTGACTGCTGACTGTGGGTTGAATTGTATCTTCCAAAAAAGATATGTTGAAATCCTAGCCCCTAGTCCCTGTAGATGTAACCTCATTTAGAAATACTTGCAGATATAATTACTTCAGATAAGGTCATACTGGAGTAGAGTGGGCTCTTATTCCAATATGACTGATGTCTTTATAAAAAGAGTAAACAGAAAACACACAGAGATATCTTTTTTTTTTTTTTAAGATTTTATTGGGGAAGGGAAACAGGACTTTATTGGGGAACAGTGTGTACTTCCAGGCCTTTTTTCCAAGTCAAGTTGTTGTCCTTTCAGTCTTAGTTGTGGAGGGCGCAGCTCAGCTCCTGGTCCAGTTGCCGTTTCTAGTTGCAGGGGGCGCAGCCCACCATCCCTTGTGGGAGTCGAACCAGCAATCTTGTGGTTGAGAGCCCGCACTCCAACCAACTGAGCCATCCGGGAGCTCAGCAGCAGCTCAGCTCAAGGTGCTGTGTTCAGTCTTAGTTGCAGGGGGCGGAGCCCACCATCCCTTGTGGGACTCCAGGAATTGAACTGGCAACCTTGTGGTTGAGAGCCCACTGGCCCATGTGGGAATCGAACCGGCAGCCTTCGGCGTTAGGAGCATGGAGCTCTAACTGCTTGAGCCACCGGACGGCCCCAGAGATATCTTTATGTGAAGATGGAAGCAGAGATTAGACGGATACATCTACAAGCCAAGAAACACCAAGGACTGCCAGCCACCAGCAGAAGCTAGGCCCAGGCAAGGGAAGATCCCTCGTCAGATCCTTCAGAGGGCATGGCCCTGCTGGCACCCTGATATCAGACTTTTGGCCTCCAGAATGGTGAAACGATAAAGCTCTCTTGTTTTAAGGCACCCACCTCATGGTGCTTTGTTACAACAGTCCTACTGTTCAAAACAGCCCAACAGTTCAAACTGACACAACTGCCCAAGTTTGAATTTTGGCTTTGTCACTTACTCTTCCATAATCTTAGGAAGCTATTTTAGTTTCTCTAAATTTCCGTTTCCTCAATTGTCAAAAATGGGGTGGCGGGGGGGGGATGGATAATTATACTATCAAACTTATAGGACTAGATAAGAATTAAAATAATGTATGTAAATCACTTAGCATCACGCCTGACAAGTCATAAGTATTTAATAAGTTTCGGCTAATATTAGCTTAAAGGGAGAAAAACACTAAAGGTAAATTTTTCTTAAAAATATGCCTAGTGTAGATTATGATTACAGTGCCAAAGGCATAAGATTAGGGTAACATTATGTAATAAAAATGAACAGTAAGCGCCCTCTTACATACTTAGTCAATTCAGAGATATAATAATGCAATGAGTCTATTATCTATCCGTTCATCCATTTATGTATGTATTCTCTAGTGATTCGTTCAAACAACCAATTTCAATGGTTTCTGGAATGAATGCTAACTCAGTGTAACAATTGGGCACTGAGTATGTTTTGCTCAACTGTGTCAAAACTTAATTTATATAAATTCTCTCTGGATCTCAGGTTGCTTTTCACTTTTCAAAAATATTCTACAGGTCCTTTTAAAAATGACATAAAACACTGTGCTCAAATTGCCTGTTATTTTATACCTTAGAGTACAGCAAGTTTGCATATATCAGAAACAGTTGGACTAAAAGTAACTCAGGAAGTCCAAGGTATCTTCATTTGAAAAGAAGTCAGAAAAAGAAAATGAGATCAAGTTTGACATCCCCAAATGAAGAGTTTGTCATTCAAAATTATATTCTAGTATAATGACACCTGAGTTGTGGGATGAAAGAAAAGAAGTGCTATAGAAACGCAGTGATATAATAGTATTTCTCAATATTGTAAGATCCCAGCAACGCTTCCAGTCACTATTGCCGGCTCTCTGGCTCTTCTCTTCATTCATGTTTACATGCATGTATATGCACATACACACTCCTGTAGATGGACACACACACACACACACACACACACACACACACACTCACACTCAAATGCTGCAAAAATTATTAAGTTTGCTGTCATAATGCAGTACCTTCTTTCCTTAATGACAGTTTTGGAATAGTCAAGATATGATTTCTTGATTATTTAAAGAGAACTGGCAAGGAGCTTAGAAAGGAACAGATGAAGACTACAAATGGGGGGATAATAGTAAAATCATTAGGAATTAACAACAGCCTACAATAGAGAGAGGGCAAAGGAACAAACTGAGCAAAGACAATCAGAAAGAGGAAGCTTTCAAAATGAACGTGTGCATAGTGACACCTTCATAATTATTTTCCCTGTCATATATTAATATAGAAATGAGTATACCTGTTCACATGGATGAAAATATATTCCTTATCCAACTGTGAGACAGTTGAGACAAAGTAAAAATACTAAATTATGTTTGCATCTAATCGTCTTCAAAATCCATCTCCACAGGAAAAAGAGACCTAGAAAAGCTAATTTTTAAAAGTTCTCTTTTTCTTTCTTTTTTACCATTGAGATATACTTGACATATAATATTGTATTAGTTTCAGGTATGCAACATAATGATTTGATATGTGCACATACTGTGAAATGATTACCACAATATGTTTAGTTAAGATCCATCACCACACATAGTTGTCCATTCATTCATCAATGGACCCTTAGGTTGTTTCCGTTTCTTGGCTGTTATAAATTATGCTGCAATGAACATGGGAATGCTGGTATCTTTTTGAGAGAGTGATTTTCTTTCCTTTGGGTAAACACCCAGAAGAGGAATTGCAGTGTCCTTTAGTTGTTCTAGTTTTAATATATTGAGGAATATCCATACTGTTTTCCATAGTGGCTGCACTAATTTACATTCCTACCAACAATACACAAGGGCTCCCTTTTTCTGCATATCCTCACCAACAGTTATTTCTTGTCTTTTTTATAATAGCTATCTTAACAGGTGTGAGGTGGTATCTCCTTGTGGTTTTGATTTGTATTTCCTTGATGATTAGTGATATTGAGCACTTTTTCATGTACCTGTTGGCCATTTGCATATATTTTTTGGGAAAATATCTACTCAAATCTTCTGCCCATTTCTATTTTAAAATCGGATTGTTTGGGTGTTTTTTCTTTCTTTCTATGGCATTATATAGGGTCTTTATATATTTTGGATGTTAACCCCTTATCAGATATGTGATTTGCAAGTATTTTCACCCTTTCTGTATGTTGCCTTTTCATTTTGTTGATGATTGCTTTTGTTGTACAGAAGCCTTTTAGTTTGAGGTAGTACCTTCTTTCTTTAATGACAGTTTCAGAATAGTCAAGATGTGATTTCTTGATTATTAAAAAAAAAATCAAAAGATTTAGCAACACTGGGCTCCAATTTCATAGAGCAATCAACTGTGGCTAAGAAATGACTACTCCTTTCAGCCAGAGAATCCACTCTTTTGCTTATTGTATTCCCACCCAGCTTATTACATTCATTTATGCTTCCTACCTGGTCCTTGCTGGCATTGTGTTTATGACTTCTATTCTACAGCATCGATTACAACCTAAAAGGAAATCTAATGATGCTAGCATAGAAGCAACTACCTTGTTTCCCCGAAAATAAGACCAAGCTGGACAATCAGCTCTAATGCGTCTTTTGGAGCAAAAATTAATATAAGACCCGGTCTTATTATACTATAATATAACACCGGGTCCTTAATATAATATAATATAATATAATATAATATAATATAATATA
This sequence comes from Rhinolophus ferrumequinum, assembly GCF_004115265.2. Taxonomy (NCBI): domain Eukaryota; kingdom Metazoa; phylum Chordata; class Mammalia; order Chiroptera; family Rhinolophidae; genus Rhinolophus; species Rhinolophus ferrumequinum. The sequence goes on from NC_046305.1 coordinate 17,655,053, forward strand.
ATATAATACCGGGCCTTATATTAATTTTTGCTCCAAAAGATGCATTAGAGCTGATTGTCTGGCTAGGTCTTATTTTCGGGGAAACGGTATCACGCAATGGGCTTCTAGCAATTCTAGAATGGAATAGTAGTGTTCAAAATTTTTATTTTTGTATTTGTTCATCCATTCACTTAACTATTACATTACAAACAACTATGCTAGCTGTTGGAATAGTGGTGAACATGATTCACAATCTCATTGGTTTCAAAAAGCTTGGAAACTAGTGGAATAAGCTGAATATGTAAATAAATGATTAGAACATGATAAATGCATTTATGAGAAAATATGAGAGATGTACTTGTGTGGTGTTCTGAAACCTATAGGAAGCTTTCAGAAAATAGAAGGAAAATCATGTACTTGTGTTATCCTGACAGTAAGGGGGGAAAATGTTTCAAAGAATAAGTGAACAGCAGCAAAAGATGCCGAGATACTAACTAATGAATAAAATATATTGATTGAATTTAGCAAAAAGATGTCTTCCTAGGAGAACTTGTTGAGACTGGATACTGTGGAATTGTGTTAAGACAAGTCCGATTATAATGGCTGAATTGAATAATGAAGTGAAGACAGAAAACATAAAAAACTTTCAAAAGTTTGCTAGAGGAGAAACAGTCTGGAAATCCAAAGGAGAATGTAGGTGTGGGAGATTTTTTTTGATAGACAGGGGGAGCTAGAGATTGAAATGTGAGAAAACAGAAGGAATGCAAAGGAATGGCTGAGGTGCTTTGTGCCTGAATAGGCAGTTAGGGCCTGTATCCAGGGAATAGGAAGATTTAGCTTAGACCAGATGACAGCCAATGTTTCTAATGTAAAACAGAATAGATATGGATTGAACTAAGTTTGAAGGTAACTGGAAGTTGGATGAGTTCCCATCTATAGACTTCTATTTTCTAGGGAAAGTGGGAGGTCAGTAATTGGGTATGAGTGAGGATACAAATTGTTGTATCTGGGACTTGAGTTAAATGGAGAAAATGGAAAATAATGAATAATGAGATTATTAAGAGCTAAAAAGATACACACAAAAGAATTTCCGGTATAGAGTGTATATCAACTTATGGTAACATTAGTTTGTGTGTCTTCCATTTTATGTTTCTTAAAAAATAACAACATTCATCCCATAGTTGTGAAAAGGCAGGTAATTTGATTCGTTTAGCCTTCAGAGTTTGATGAACAGAAGGAAGAGTTCAAGAGATTTGAAATATAATACTGACAAAGGACTGGTATAATGATGAACCAATAAGAATAAACTAAATACGAAAAAAAAAAGAGACAAGAGGAGAACGTAGAAGGGCCAAACGACTGTTGGTCACTGTGCAAAGAACCAACACTATATATGAGACGAAAGAAGCACGGAAGTGTGCTTAGAAAAGGAAAGGTCTGTCATGAAGACCTAGCAGTGGAGCCTTGTATGATTAAGTCCCGAGCATGGCCAGTACACTTCTGTGGATGTTTAAAATAGGTAGAGATGAAGGTCTCTGGACATGTGACTGTGAATGAACTGAGAGGCCAGAGTATGCCTACGTCAAGAGTCAGTTAAAATCATTGGAAATGAGGCAGGACTTATAGATGGAGAAGAAAACAAAAGTATTGTAGCCTTGGTAGAAAGAAGAGACCTGATAACACAAAAACCAAGTGTGGGGACAGAGTCCCAAAGAGCAGTTTCCAGGCTCTCGGCCTCACATAGAAAGGTGCTGGCTCAGGTGGTAGATAGCCATCAGCTGTGGCTGGTTGGCTGTCAGCTGTAACCATTGAGCCATTGGCCACTAATATAACTGCCGTGGCTATGGAGGGAAGTCGAGGAGAGAGGAGGAGACTGAAGGAGAGTGGAGGAGAGTCTGTCGGTTGGCCGCAAAGCGGACAGCAGGTCGCACGTCGTGTAAACCCAGCCTCCAGTGAGACCATAGTGGTATGACTCCCCTACCTATGGCTCCGTGGGTGTTCCTTTTTGGCCTAGCCATATCCTGCGTTCTTATGTGGGGAGCAGGAGCAGAGACCCCGCCGGGTGCCTTGTACGACAGACACATGGCCCAGCGTGCAGGGTACCCCGCACGACAAATGGCGCAGCGAGCAGCATCTCCTGCATGACACCAGGGATTAAGGATTAGATACACAAGTGACGTGAACTTCGAGGAAGCCTTAAAATGAAACAATAATGTTCTGAAAAGGGCACTAGAGAAAGAGAAAAACATGGATATATATGGGTATGAAAGAGCTTCTTAGGATTTCTGGATAATAAGCATACTTCATTGACATTGCACATGAAATTATTTCACTGCATTCTATTTTCCACTTTATTTATACACATATTAATTTATGTGGACACACACATATTATAGATCTAAGTGTTTGTATTGAGGATGTCATAATTATTTTACTTTTATGAGTGGAGTGCCATATATCAGTGATAGGGTTCCAAAATATATTTTCACCCATGACTCTTGAAGTTTAAATAATGTTTTCAGTTTTCCTAGCTTCCCTATTAGCAATTGTAATTTTGTCATGGTCATAGACCTGTTCATATTGTCACCCTGGTGCTGGGAAGAAGATTAAAGCTAACAGTTTTGAAAAATTATTTCAAATTAGATGGTGAGGCTTCAAAAATGTGGTATCATAATATTTATTATTTGAAATCATTTGGAGGGTTTTTCTGTCCTGTGTATTATGCTAAGTTAATTGTTTCTATGATCAAGAGAACTCCCAAAGGAAATATTTTCTTGTCTAAATAAATTTAGTGAAGCTCAAACTGTACATTTTGGCTTTACTTCACAGATTTGAAATAACATCAAGTCTCAAAGCAAATTTTTATTCCAAAATAAGTGAGAGAAAGTCACAGATGACAGAATCAGTTTCAACACCTGTAGGGTATGCTGATTAAATAGACATTCCTTTGTGAAATTTGAACCTTCTATAAATGATGTTGGATTAATTTGAATTTATCTAAGGGGATGATTTCATTGCTTGTGATAAAACTATAGGGAAAAGGGAAGTTATCCTGCCCATTTCCCAGGCTTTTCGATCCCCAATTTCTCCTTCCCTTCGATATAATTACTTGCCAGTAGACTTCATCTTTCTGAGCCAGCATCCTCTTTTAGTCATGAAATGGTGGGGGGAATATGATCTCTAAGATTCTTACATCTTTGAAAAGCTGTGATGCTTTAAAGTGCTTTAGAAAAGTAGAGAGAAAGAAAAGCGTAGAGAGTTATATTTTATTGTTATCTGAGTTATATATTGTTATTGCAGTTATTGTTATTAGAATACAATAAACAAATTAAATCATCTTTAGAAAGAAGAAAATACATTGTTAATTATATAAAAGTCATTTTAATTATATAAAAGTTGGAAAGAGAACTGGACTCTGGGTGGTGAACATGCTACGTGATATATAGATGATGTATTACAGAATTGTACACCTGAAATCTATGTAACTTTACTAATAATTGCCACCCCAATAAACTTTAATTTAAAAAAAAATTACATAAAAGTAATTATATAAAAGTCAGCTTCCAAAGTGCGTGGGAAACTGAACACTTGGTAAATGTCCACCAAATTTCATAAAAAGCCTCGGGATTTTACATTTGGAAGTTATCTCAGGTTATCTATTAAATATTTAGTTTCACAGATAAAGAAAGTGTGGTTAAATACGTTAATTTACTTGCTGAAGGTCATACTCGGCAAGTAAACAGTGAAAATAAGGCCAGGATTTAGATGAGTGTTGAATGCCAATCTAACTGCTTATTCTACGTGGCCAGCCATTTGCATCAAAGAAAAAAAGTGAGGTTTGGGAGATATTAACAACAGCTAATATTCAGTGTGGTGGGGGGAAAAAACTACTTGTAACAAATATATTTGTTAATATTTTCATATGTAGAGTTCTTATAAATCAATGTAAAGTTAACCAAATCATTGAAAAATATGTAAAAGTAATGACCATACAAGTCACAAAAAAGATTAAAAATGTGATCAAGAGGTGATAACAGGAAGATGGGGGTTAGGAGTGAACTACTGGGATTTGAATGTAGTTATAGGTCGAGCAGTGGTAACAGGTGGTGTAGATGGACTCCCTACAAGGCACCTCTCTCAGGATAGGTCATTACATCTTTTTTATTTAAAATGAAATGTATAAGCCTTAGAAGAGGAAGGGCTGTTTCTACCCTTCCCAATAGTGAGGGAGGCTCTACCCTATAGTGAGGGGGTCTCACTATAATTTGGGGGTTAAAAATTCTCAGCACAATTAGAATTTACTCAAATGTCTCCAGGTCAATTTTCAGGCTCCCACTCATTCTCAATCGGTACCAAAACTTTAATGTAGACTCTTCAAGGATTTGAATTCAAATTGTGTTATAATTCAACCAATGGTAGGATTAAATTTTGGGTTTGGTTTTTCATAAATCTCAATCTGAAGATACACAATATAAAGGATTATTTCTGAGCATGTATAAAAATCTTGAAAGACATGAGCTCATCCTTTTCTTTGTTTTTCTCTTTCATTTATTTTTTCTTTCTTTTAGAGAATTTTTATAAGAATTTATTTGAGCCAAACTGATAAAATGTTCTAGGGAGCAAGATCTCACATGCTCCTGAGCTCATCCTTTTCACACCCCACAGCCTTATATCCTTTCTTTCCACTCCTACATTTTATTGTACCAAGAAGTTGGCCATTCAACACTAATGCCACCAACACATATAACCCCAAGTGATTACAGGTCATAATTTAAGTAACTGATTTGCCACTGCAGTGAATGGACACTGAGTGGCCCATTTATCATTACCAATGATAAGGCCTTTAAATGTGATCACAGTAGAAACAAAATCTAGATTCCCATTTTTAAGATTTTGTTCTCTAAAAGCTGATACTGGTACTAAAGACAGTATCAGTCTAGATTTTGCCAGAAAACAGTAATATTAGCAATAATGAGAAGCAATAATATAAGTATCACAAGCAGGAGGGGTTTAACTAAGAACTGGGATTTACACAGTTGTGGGAGGAATTGTGAAATTAAAGATTTGGAAGGGTGAGTCAGAGGGTGAGACAAAGCCATCAAGTGCTGCATCCTGAAGAACTGGAGCAGGTGAAAAGGCTAGAACATGTGGGGGAAGTCTGAGAAGTCATGAGTATTTGGTCGACAAAGTGGGACCGTGAAGTAGGAAGTGGAGGGGTGGGGAGTAGACAGGTCTGCAAAGTTGCCACATCAGTGTATATGCTTCCCTATCTGGTGCCATCTTGAGAAACCACTACAGTGTCTTTCACTTTCTTTCTGCATGTTAATCTTACAGGATTTTCTCTCATTGGTAAACTTTAAACTAAAACCATTCAAGGAAGGTGATTCTGGGATACATAGTTACAAGACTTAGCTAGAAGTGGAGGTGTCACTCTCAACAGTCCCTTGTATGACCTTAGTAAGAGGTTCCACTTTTCCTTTGCATATATAAAAGTCTTTAGACTTCACAGAAGAATTTCAACTTCAAAATCCAACCTGGGAGCTGGGACCAGAATCCTGAAGGTAGGAACATAGTCAGGACTTTGATGATCATATCAACCATGTCTAAATTCTTGATTATACCCTTCAGGAATCCAAGTGGTCAGAGGAAAAAGAGTGCACTCTTCATAAGAAATTTTGTGTGAATTTCTGCTCTCAGTGAACCAACTTACCCCTGTCATAAGGAAGCATAATATAGCATCAAGAAGCAAAGATTCTGAAAACAAATTTAAATCAAGACAATTCACATTTTAGTCAAGCAAAATCAACCATTCTGTAAGTGGTGTGCTGGGGTTCATTTGCACCAGCTTATAAGAGACAATTATGAAATATTCAGGAATTCTGAAAACTGACATTACCAACTTGAAATTAGCCTCAATGGCAGTATTTGTGAAAACTGGGAAATACTATAAATCAGAACTATTTTTTTAGAAGATCCAGTTGTTAAATACTTACCGGCAAACCATTCCACACTTCATGTCCTAATTTACCCTTTTCCAGCTCCAAATTCTAGATAAGATCAAGGTACTTAAATAGCAAATTTTTCATTATATTAACATTTATTGTCTTTTGAAGTCAGTAAGGCTGATCTGATGTTGGAGCAATTAACAGTTAGAATTTATTAATATGGAAAGTTCATTTTAGAAAAGCAAATAAGCTTAAATTTCCTGCAGATAGCAGAGACAGGCTACTATCTCTACTATGATATCTCTACTATCTCTACTATCTCTACTATGAAAACAGGGAGTTAATTGAAGTCATTCAAAAAGATAGGTCGGAATTATACATATATATATTTTTAAAAACTGTTTTATTTTGTAAATCACATCATGGTTTCACATTATGATCCTTGCATAGATTTTGAATACACACCTGAAATAACTATACATTGTATATATGCAATGCAGAAATGAATTATAATTAGGAAATTTCATAAGTCAATTTGTCAGTGATGATGGATGTTTCAAAGAATGTTTTTGTCAATAAAAAACCTGAGTCAAAAATGAATAATTAGTTAATTAGCCTTATGTTTTTCAGGCAAACTTTATTTTTTATGATTGAACGCCCTTACTAGTTTGGTGAAATGTAGGTACTTCTTTAATTAGCAATTTACAGTTAAAACTAAAATGGAAGAAATACTGAATTTGGATGAATATTTTTGCCTGTGTGTCTTAACAGCTTTATTGGAATATCATTTACAAACCACAAAAGCTACCCATTGTAAGTATACAATTCAATGACATTTAGTAAACTTACAGAGTTATGCAATCATCACCACAATCCAATTTGATAACATTTTTATCATACAAAAAAATGTCTTTGAGCTTGCTTTTCATCAGTCCCTACTCCCACCCCAGGCAATCATTCATCTGTTTTCTGTATTTCTAAATTTGTATGTTCTGGACATTTATTGTAAATGGAATCATACAATATATGCTCATTTGTACTTAGCTTCTTACACTTAGTGTAATGTTGTGGAAATTCATTCGTGTTAGTGTAATGTTGTGGAGGTTCACTCGTGTAGAGCGTGTATCAGTAATTCGTTCCTTTTTATTGCTGAGTAGTATTCCATTGTGTATATCTACCACAGTGTATATATCCATTCACCAGTTCATGATTCAGCTTTAGTATTAGCTAATATCAATAACAGTGCTATGAATATACATATACAAGTCCTCATGTGTTTTATTTTTTATTGTTTAATAAAACATATGTTTTCATTTTTCTTGGGTAGATTGCCAGAGAGTGGAGTTGTTGTGATATTTGGTAAACTTATGTTTAACATTTTCAGAAATTAACAAACTGTTTTCCAAAGGGGCTATATTGTTTTACATTCCCACCAACAATGTAACAGAATTCCAGTTATTTCATATCTACACCAACACTTAGTATTTTGTCTTATGAATCATAGTCATTTTAGTGAAGTCACTTTAACAAAAATGTAAAAGATTTGCACCCTGAAAACTATAAAATATGTAGTTGATTCCGCCAAATTGTGGTATGTTGTGGTTTCATTTGAATTCAGTTTAAAATAATTTCTACATTTTCTTTTTAATTTCTTCTTTGGCTCATTTAGGAGCATCCTTTTTAGTTTTCATGTATTCGGGAGTATTCCTGGTATCTCTCTGGTATTGATTTCTAATTATATTCTGTTGTGGTCAGAAAACATACTTAGTGTATTTAGCACAGTTATCTTTTTTAAAAAAATTCATTTTGTATATATATATATATATATATATATATATATATATATATATATATGCGGAATACAAGAAGCGGAGTACAACATTAGGAATAGAAACAGTGGAAATGTAATGGCTGTGTGCGATGTCAGAGGGGTAGTGGATGGGGAAGAGGGGTTGACACAGTGTGAGGGATATAAATGATAAACGTCTAACTATTACATTGTTTTGTGCACCTGAAACTAATAAAAAAAAAAGTTAAAAAAATTCACTGAGACTTGTTTTGTAGCCCTGTGTATGGTCTCTCCTGGAGAACATTCCTTGTGCACTTGAAAAGACGGTGCATTCTGCGGTCCTTGTTTGGAGTGTCCTGTATGCATCTATTGGGTTGAATGGGCTGAAAGTGTTGTTCAAGTCTTCTACACCCTGGCCGGATTTTTTTGGTGTTATTGACTTGTTCTATTGAACAACTCAAGTCAGATATTGGATTCTCCAACTATTACTTTTGAAATGTCTTATTTCTCCTTTCAATTCTGTCAGTATCTGCTTTATGTGGTTAGAGGTTCTGTCGTTAGGTGTGTATACATTTATATACAGTAAGTCCTCACTTAAGTCATCAATAGGTTCTTATAAACTGGGATTTTAGGAGAAACATCATGTAATAAGACTGATTTTACCATAGACTAACTGACATAAACAAGAGTTAAAAGTTCCGATGGCATACTTCTGGTCATAAATATATCACCAAACTTCTAAGTAAAGATCCAAGACATTTCTAATATTAAACATGGAAATAAATGTGCACCATGCATACATTTACAACAAAAGGTTGATAAAAACAAGGAAGATCATTATTTTCCAGCCTGCTTATTTCAGTTCAGAGTCACAAGTGGCCACAGCCTCTCGTGGCAGCTCAGAGTACAAGTTGGGACCCAACCCTGGATAGGATGCCCTTCCATCACAGGGAGCTTACACACACACACACACACACACACACACACTCCAATTGGACAATTTAGACACGCCAATTCACCCAATGTTCACATCTTTGGGATGTGGGAAGAAACCAGAGTACCCAGAGAAAGCCCATGTAGACGTGGGAGAACATGCAAATCCCACACAGTGGCCCTGGCCAGGAATTGATTTTTTTCTCATCAATAATATAATGAAACGATGTTGAACAAAACGATGTTTCTTGAGGTCCTGCTGTATATCTAACTGTTGTATTGACCCTCTTTACCTTTAGTAATATACCTCATCTTAAAATTAATTTTTTATGATATTAATATAGCTACTTCATCTCTTATAGATATTGCTTGCATAATGTAATTTTTTCAACCTTTTACTTTTAACCTACTTATGTCTTTGAGTTGAAGGAGTGTCTCTATATGTAACATATAATTGGATCTTGCTCTTTATCCAGTTTTACAATCTCTGCCTTTTAAGCGAAGTGGTTAATTTATTCAAACTTAATGCAATTATTGATTTGGTTGGATTTATGTTTGCCATTTTGTTATTTGTTTTATATTTGCCTTTTGTTGTTCTGTTCTTATCTGCATTCTTTGTGTTAAGCAAATATTTTTCATGGTTTTCACTATTGAATTACTCTGTTGATTGTTTTACTATATTATTTGACTCATTTACTTACTAATTGCTCTAAGGATTACAGTATGCCTTATAAGTTATCAACATACAATTCAGAATAATACTAATTTAGTTCTGATAAAAAATAGACTCCTTATTCCAAGTTATCTCCCTCCCCCAATTTTCAGCTATTATAATAAAATATATCTATATATGTTAAAAATCTAATAATACAACATCACAATCATTAATTTGCATCTCTCTTTTAAAGAAGTTAAGAGGGAAGTAAGAAAAATATATTTGTTGAGTCCTTTATTACAACCTACATATTTATCATTTCTAGTACTTTCATTTCTTAGTTTATAAATTACCATCCGGTGTCACTTCTTTTCAGACTTAAGGATTTTAGTGTTTCTTGTAAGCCAATATCTGCTAGAAACAAATTATCTTAGTTTGTTTATTTGGGAATATCTTTGTCTTGCTTTCACTTTTGAAGAGTAATATTGCTATATAGAATTCTTGTTTGGCAGTTTTTCCCGTTTCAGCATTTTTAAATAACAATTTTATTGATATATAATACACATACCATAACGTGAACCATCTTCAAAGTACAATTCAGTGGTTTTTTCAGTACATTCATTGTGACTTGATCATCACTATCTTAATTTCAGAAAAGTTTCAGCACCTGAATTTTTGCAATTGTGAACAATGCCACTTTGAATATTCTTTTTTGTATGTCACATTATCATATGCACAATCATTTCTCTAAAGTATAAACCTAAATTACTGCTTAATCATTAGGTATGAAGAAGGGAAACTTTACCAGATAAAACTAACCTCACCCTCTTCCTGCAAAATGTTTTTACCGATTTAATCTCCTATCAGTGGTTCCTGGGAATTCTAGGTATTCATATTCTTGCTTACACTTAGTATTATTGGTTTGTATTTCTAAGGCATGCTGAACCTTTCTCATAAATCCCCCTTCAGACTTTCAATTTCATATCATTGGTCAGCATCGTTTTATAACCATATGTATATAAACTCATCAGTTGCAAGGATTATAAGAGAATACCATTAATGCTTTTCTATGTTGTCCAACATGGTAACCAGACTCTACATGTGGCTATTTAGTTCCTCAGTTCTACTAGCCACATTTTAAATGCTCCAAAGTCGCATGTTACATGAGGCTACAATATTGGAAAACACAGATATAGAACATTTCCATCGTTACAGAATGTTCTATTGGCTGGAAGTGGTTCAAACCAATCAGCCTTCCCTGAAGCACATAGAGGAGACTGGACACCTGAATAAAATCTGGTTTCTGAAAAGAGATGGGTAAGAGCTTGGTTTCCAAGGCAAATAGTGTCTGCTATATGTGCTTACTTATGCAGTAATCAGTTTCCAAAGTAAGTATTTGCATGGAGATTTACAAAAAGAGTACTTTGCTGTGCTCATCTCTTAAGCTGTTATGACCTATATTGCAGTTATTACAGTTATTACCTGTATTACAGGTGGCTAATTTTATAATTTTATTGGTGTTATTTATAATTTTATTTTTTTAGTTTTTAATTTTATAATTTTATACCAATTTATAATTGGTATAATTTATAATTTGATTGGTGCTATTGTCGCAAAGATTTAGTGTAGTTGATTAATTTGAGAAATTGTATTGAATAATCTGAACAGAACTGGGAATGATAAGGTGTACAATGACTCTAGGCGGTTACCTGAAATGCACTGAAATTAGCCAGAGGAGTGAATTAGATGAAACTAGCACTCAACAGAACATGTTGTAGGCATAGAGTGCCACATGTAAGGAAAAACACAGCTCTACACAAGCCTTCTGAGATTTTTTTTACCGTTGACTTTCCATCATAGGAAACTTATTCATCAGAGGTCATTCTGAACAGGAAAAGATTTAATAAAACAAAACAAAACAAAACAAAAAAACCTTGATGGAGCTGAGGCAAAATGGTGTTAGCGAAGAACCAAATCACAATTTCAAAGAAGAAGAAGAATTGGTTACTCCAGGGTTACATTTGTGCTCACCCTCTCATTGACAGGAAAGCAGAGAAATGATATTGCCTTCCGGGTCTACTGCCCTGTTGTGTAATCTAAGAGGAATAGCACCTTCTGGTTTTTTAGATATAAAAAGGGTCCTCAAAACTTAAATTCCAATGCAGGTAAGCGCATCGATTTAAGTCGAATGGAATATGTGAAACATGCTAAAATTAGAAAACATCAAATAATTAGAAGAAAAGTCTGAGTTATGTGGCACTGACAGTAAAAGAAACCAGATCATTAAAAGGTCAATGGAATTGCTGACAGCACAGTGATATAATACAGCCCGCCTACCAGCACCATTAAACACTCGGGGGAGCAAAACTCCTTTGAGGGAAGCACATGAAGACAATAGATCACAGCCAGCTCCTGAAGCCGCAGCTGTTTCCTGTCTTCTGGAAACTTTGAAGTTACCTTTGAGTTTCAAAAAACTCTTTTTATTTTCATATTTTTCCTTTTCATAATATCGCTAGTGTTCATCCTTTGTGTATTTGTCAGGGTTCCCCAGAGAATCAGAACTAATAGGATTCATATATACATATATACATATGTGTATATGAGATATGTGTGTGTATATATAGATATGTGATGTATATATGTGTGAGATATGTGTGTATACATGTGTGTGTGTATATGTGTATAGAGATATGTGTATCTCTCTCTCTCTCTTTCTGTCTCTCTGAGAGAGAGAGAGAGAGAGAGAGAGAGAGAGAGAGAGAGAGAGAGAGAGAGAGATTTTAAGAAATTGACTATGCAATGGTGGGGCCTGGCAAGCCCAAAATCTGCAGGGCAGGCCAGCAGGCTGGAAGTTGGGGTCCGAGTGGATATGTTGCAGCCTTGAGTCTGCATTCCACTGGGCACCAGGCTAGAAATTCAGGCAGGGTTTCTAGGTTTCATTCTTGAGGATCACACCTTCTTTGGGAAATCTCAGTCTTTGCTCTTAAGGCCTTCAACTGACTGGATGAGGCTCACCCACATTGTGTAGGGTAATCTGCTTTACTCAAAGCCTACGAATGTTAATGTTTGAAATATTAATCACATCTAAAAAATGCCTTAACAGCAACATCTAGCTTGGTGTTTGACTAAAGAATCGGGGACCATAGCCTAACCAAGTACACACACAAGATTAACCATCACACTTTACATTCCATTTACATATCTGCCTTAAACCCATGCTTTCTTCACCTCATGCTTGAAATGATTAAAAGAGACCCACACCCACTCCAGGCAGTCTTCCTCCCCCCAGGCTCTCCCTTCTTCCGTTCACCCTACTTATGCTCTTGCCTTTCTCTTACCCAGACTACTATACTGATTTCCAGCTACTCTCTGACTCTCCCTTCATTCTATTCATGGTGATTCTCACTCTTCTCCACATGAGTAGCTCATTCTGTGCTTATCATATCATAGTTGGGCTGTCTCGTTTCCTCCTGTAATTTATTTTTTAAATTAAAGTTTATTGGGGTGACAATAGTTAATAAAGTTACATAGGTTTCAGGTGTACAATTCTGTAATACATCATCTATACATCACATTGTGTGCTCACCACCCAGAGTCAGTTCTCCTTCCATCATCATATATTTGACCCCCTTTACCCTCGTCTAGCATCCCCCTCCCCCCTTACCCTCTGGTAACCACTAAACAGTTGTCTATGAGTTTTTGTTTCTTTGTTTGTTTATCTTGTTCCTTTGTTCTTTTCAGTTTTATATCCCGCATATCAGTGAAATCATAAGGTTCTCGACTTTTTCTGTGTGACTTATTTCACTTAGCATAATAATCTCAAGATCCATCCATGTTGTCACAAATGTTCCTATATCATCTTTTCTTACCGCCGAATAGTATTCCATTGTGTATATATACCACAACTTCTTTATCCATTCATCTATCGAAGGACATTTTGGTTGTTTCCATGTCTTGGCCACGGTAAATAAAGCTGCAGTGAACATTGGAGCACATATATCTTTATGGATAAAGTCCGAGCCACAGCAGTCAGGCAAGAGAAAGAAATAAAAGGCATCCGAATTGGGAATGAAGAAGTTAAATTGTCACATTTTTCAGATGACATGATGCTATATATAGAAAATCCTAAAGACTCCACCAAAAAGCTACTAGAAACCATAATTTTCTAATGCTCTCCCTCTTAAGGATCCATTCAAATTCTGTCTTCTCTGAGTGCCATGATGATCTTATGTCTCGAGCATTTATACCATCTATCACCAGTAGCTTCTGGTTTGGCAGTTAGTTGTTCTCTGGTCATTTAACATATATTATCTTTGTCCTCTCAATGAAATTGTAAGGTCCTTTAAATAGCAATTGGGTTTCATTTCTCTTGTATGCACACATCACTTAGGACAGTGCTAGCTAGTGGTTGTATGAAGTAGGTAATTTGGCCATACATTAATTATGGCAAAAGAAATATAGAACATAGTGCAATTTAAGCTTAAGTGATGCATGAAAGCTGTAGTTAGGAACTAAAACAATATAGCGTTCCTGACTTACTTTTGAACTACTAAATTAGAACCTCTGAGATGAGCCCAGGAAACTATATTTTTTAAACTATATTTTTGAAAAATTTCTCAAAGTGATTTTGATTTTGCAAGTCTGATATTCAGGAATTACCATACAGACTTCTTCCTGTTTCTGAGTACCCCTTTAATTTACAAAAGAGTCCTGAGAATTTTTCCTTTAAATAGCTCTCAAATGTGTCTCTATTATTGCCTTGCATAAGGCTCCCCTTACTTTCTTACTTGGATTTCATCCATATTCTCTTAACTGTTCTCCACGCTTCCTGTCAGGCTCAGGCTCCTGTTCAGAACTGCCGCCATATTGCCATCAGAGGGGGCTTAAAATTTGCAAATTTGACTGTACTATGGTGCACAAAAGGCTTTATGTTTCCCCATTGAGGATAAATTTCAATCTACTTTCCGTGCTTATAAAGCTGTTCAAGCAAGATATACCCACCTATCTTTATAGCCTAGGCTTCTTCCACTGTCTCCATTCATAATAAGCTACTCAAAACAGTTTTATCCTCTCATGAGTGTTTACCATTCTTCAGACACACATAATTAATGTCATTTATCCAAGGAATTTTTATGAAATTGATCCCATCTAGTTCAGGCATCAGAAGACTCTAAGGTTCCTGATAGAAAAGACATAGCCCCCCTCAACTTCAGGACCCTACAGATCAGTGGGAAGACAGATAAGTAGAAACCTATTTAACAAAAGCTATTGTGGAATGTGAACATATTATCTACAGGACTGGACTAAGAATTTTGCATGGATTATCACTCTCAACCTTCACAACCACGCTATAGAAGCTGGCCTAGACTCCAGGTCTTTGGAATCTGAAGCCTACTTTCTTAACTGCTATATTCCTCTGCTGCTGTGTTCAAAGAATTAAGAGGAACCACAATCATATCATAGGAAACTTCTTAAATTACTCATGGCATAGTCTCCTGGATTAACAGAAAAGACAATTACATAACATAAGACTAACACTTTCCTTTACTCCTTCCTTATATTGCACTGGGACTAATATTTTACTTATTTTTATAGCACCAGAAATTAATAAGAAGTTTGCCATGTGACAGGTACCAAATAAAAACTTGACAGTTCCAATTCTTTTCCTTCAGCTGTCTCAGATCACTTCAGCAGCCCTCCGCATATGAGCACTGACAGAGCTGAGTTTGAGTTCTGGCTCTGGTCTTCTGCTAGTCATTTGCTCTTACAAAAGTTACTTAACCTCTTGTTCTTGGTTTCCTCTTCTGTAAAATGAAAAAGGCAGTAGCTTGTAAACCATGCTAAGTTTTAATGAAAGGTTTAAGTAAGACAATTACATAATCAGATTTGTGTTTTGGGATAAGTGATACCATTGTGTGAAACTGTCTGAATAAAAGGTAGCAATGAACTACTCATAGACTATGATGTTAGCAGAGGGTGTGGAGAAAAGAAAACTCATGAGTATCTACGAACAGAAGTTTTCTCAATCAAGTTATGGAAGATGTAGGACTCACTTCACAACTTGCTTTTCACAACACAGACCTTGACCTAAACCCTTCCTTTCAAACTTCTTCTCTGTTATAATTCTCAATTAATTTGAATCATCGAGTCTCATCTAGTGAATGAAAGGCTTGTATAAGATAAGAGCTAAAATAATTTCTTATGGAAAATCCTATGATTCTGTAAGGGCTGTGACTACTTAATGGAACAAAAAAATAGGTAAGTTAAAGGATAAAATGTCTAATTCTAATATTGGGATTTTAAGTGGTCTAAATCTTTTCATTTAAAGCAGAGAGCTGAGAAGTAATCTAAAATTAAACAAGAAACAGCAATGAAAGAACTTTATTAAAAATCTGGAGGTGTTTAATAAAGAAATAAATAGAAATGCTTAAAATAAATAGAAATACTTTTTAAAGACTGGCCCCAGAAGGCAACCAGAGCTATGAGATTGACGCTTCTGATATTGAGGAGTTGGGTCTCTATTCTCAAGCTTCCAGGCAGCTCAGCCTGGTTCTAGTAGAGGGTTGCCTGGGACACACTAATCTACAAAGAGAAAACTAGCAGCCAATAGGAAAAGCTTCCTTTCCAAAGTTCCTGAAGTACGCAGGATGTCCAAGGGGAAATATCCCATTCTGAGAGAGCTCGTATATCTCTAATTAGTCAACAACCTTTTAAACTTGTAAAGTTCTGCAACTGGGAAGCTCTGAGCACAAATTTAATGTCTATTAATTTAATCATTAAAATAGTCTGAACACTAGGCATTTCAAAAGTATATCTGATTTAATATTCTTTGAAAATTAAATTTATTTGATATGAAAATTTTAAACTTTATTTAATGTCATTTTTGAGATGTGCTATTAAATAAATGAAAAATGGCATATGCTTTACCTTGAATATTGAGTTCTTCTAATCAATAAAATTATTTTTCTCAATTACTCTAGATTGAAAATCACATAGTATGTTAATTTATTAAACTAAAGGGAAATCAATAAAAATGGGTTAATTAATGATATGTTAAACTATAAATGAGAAATTATTACTTCAAATGAGTGGAAGCTTATTCTGATTATGAACATAAGTAAGAATGAGACCTAAAAATTAACTTGTCATATCTGTAGTGCAATATGATAAACTTAATATTAATATGTTGAAATGTATTGGGGTTTATTATATTCATCAATAGTACATTTACATAATATAATTTATAGGAGACAGCTGGAGCAATGTTATTAAAATAGGAGAGGAAAATTAATATATATGTAAATGCCAGGATTAGAATTGAAGCTAATAACAGTAGACACTTCTCCATAAGGGATTTTCTTTGGCTAATGTTCTTAGAATAGCATTGTTATATTTAGCTAATTACTGTTCACAACCATCTCTGCTGATCTTTTGGGCTAACGTGCATAGCTTTCTTTTTATACTACTTCATTTCAGCCCTTTGCAAACAGGTATAGAAATTTTAATATTAGAAAGACATAGGCTTTCATTATAATAAATATAGATTACTGGTAATGTTTAAAAAGACATATATTGTCTTTAATGTTTAAAAAGACATCTATCTATCTATCTATCTATCTATCTATCTATCTATCTATCTATCTATATCTAGTCCTTACTAAATAATAGTGGATAGAGAGAATTTGAAGTGAGTCTGGTATTTTGGGATTGTGTCATGAAAGAAGGAATTGATCTGCACTGGTGTTTTAGATCGTTAGCTAGATGAAAAACTGTACTGTTAGATGATTGCCTACCCAGAAGTTTCAAGAGGAAATCTAACTGTGTATCCTCCATCGTCTAGGAGATGATGGTTCTGGGTGACCTTACCCCTTATGTTTGGGTATTATTGAAGCACACTAGGGAGAAAAGTAATCTGAGATTAGACGAACAAAAATGGAGAGATGTCAAAGGAAGAGTTAAACGGAGGGGAAAAAAAGCAGATAAGCAAACACATGTACACACACACACACACCACACACACACACACACACACACAGTTAATCATGTGATAAATACTGTGAAGAAAATAAAACTCTAAAGAGGGTTAGGGAGCCCTCGATGTTGGAATGTACATAATTTTATATAGGGTGGTCAGAGAAGGCCTTCCTGGGAGGATGACTTCAGAACAAAAACCTGAAGGAAGTGAGGGAAATAAGGCATGCAGACAGGATGAAGAGTTTACCTGGCAGAGGCAACAATGAATGCAAAGTCTCTGCTGCAGAAACCTACTCAACATATTTAAAGAATGAATCCAGGGGCCAGTGTGGCGACAGAGGAGAAAAAAAGGGGGAAAATTGTAAAGGATGAAATCAGAGAGGCAGCATGAGACTAGATTGTGTAGGACCTTGTGGGTCAGGACAAGGAATTTAGCTTTCATTGTGGGTGCAATGGGAAGCCATTTAAAAGTACTGGAGGAGTAGGGTGAATATTATCGGACGTACAGGTTAGTAGGATCACTCTGGTGCTGTATGGAGAATATATTATCATGAGGGGAAGGGCAGAGCAGAAGCAGAAAGAACAGTTAAAAAAAAAAGTCTGCAATAATTTGGTGAGAGATGAGAATAGCTTATATTCTGGTGTTAGTGGAGGTGGTGAGAGGTGGTAGTTTCGAAGAGCTTACTATCTGACTGGATGCAGGGTGAGAAAGAGAATGATCCCAAGGTTTAGTCCTGAGCCATTGGAAAGATGTCATTGTCATTCACTGAAATTGAGAATGCAAGAATAAAAAGTTATGAGGGGAGAACAGAACTCAACTTTTAGGATATGTTGATTTTAAGATGCCTTTTAGGCATCCAAGTGAAGAGGTTGAATGAAGAGTTGAACTTGAGACTGCAGCGTATGAGCAATCAGTAATAAATGCACGAGGTGGGTTTACTTTAGTCAGGGTAGCGGATCTAGAAGCAACTTTTGACTTTGAAAACATCTATTTAATTCTTCATTTGCTTTGGAAAACAAAGAATTCTCTTAGGGTACCAATTATCTATCTTATTTTATGTATTACTAGGGCTGAAATAGTCCACATTCTTCATTTTATAGATGTAAAAGGCAAACCACAGATAAGTCACATTATTTGTATAAAAGAAAACAATTTTTTAACTAGAACTACATCTCTTCCTACTACTGATTGAATTAGGCTCCTACCCAGCTTGGCTTTAGAAGCTTTTTTGAGTCTACAGAGCTAATTTCTAAAAAAGGGGAATTGATGATATCTAAAAACAATAAAAAATAAAAGAAATTGAAAAAAAGATGTTTGAAGATAAAGCTACGATTTCTCTCCTCTTCCAGGTTTGCTAACTTTCCAACTGAGTCATCTCAGCAGTGTTTATTGTTTAAAGGAGCTCTGTTGACATTTTTTCTTTGTTGAGATAGTCATTTTCTGAACCAAAATAGAATAAAATTGGATATCTACATTGCAAGTATTTATGTGTACAAGTAACATTTTAGAGTTCTTTAGAAAAGGCTGTTTTTAAATGTTTTGCAAGAAGTCGGAATGGTCATGAAGTCAGAAATCAGATGGTATATTCATGATTACCATTAAAGAATGCAGAAATTAACATAAAGGGAAAGGGATAGATAGATATATACAATTGTTGAGTTCAGAAAAAATGTTATATAGTCTCTGTGATAAAGTAGAAAAATACATCTCAGTCAAAATATGGGGCAGGGCAAAATTTCTCAGCCCTAGACACACATTGGAATCATCTGAGGAGCTTTTAAAAAATACCAATGCCCGGACCCCACCTCACTCAAATAAATCAAACTGGGGTGGGGTTGGGATCAGGGCACCTGGACATTGATATTTTTTAAAAGTTCCATAGGTGATTCTGATGGGCCAGCAGGGCCGAGAGCTACTTGAATAGGACAATATAAGAAACACAAAAATGTGAGGGTTTGGAATAAAAGAATAGCGTCCCATTCCTCAAATGGAAAGATAAAAATGGGCCTGTCTTAATCTCAAGAGAAAGACTGAATTCCTCTTTGATTTTATTGGATCTGTTATTTTTCCTCACAAAACTAGAAAGTTTTGAGCATCTGAACAGGTTATGTTGGACGACCAGCGGACAGTTAGTTCTTTACCACTTTGAGGAGAAATTCACCCCAAAGCCACTTCCGCTTTTATTCACCATAGCATCATTTTTCTTTACCTTCCAGGCACTTTTCCCCTTTAAAACCCTTAACACAGATTTAGGATTTTCACACAAGGAACCATTGCTCTGGTATTCAGTCTAGAACGTCATTCATAGATAATTGTTGCTTTATTTGGACATATGTTGCCTTTAGCTTTGTTGCCGAAAATGTTTTCATTCATTCAGCTAATATTTAATGAATGCTTACTATGTGCCAGGCACTGTTCTAGATGTTGGGATATGACAGTGAAGAAGGTAGACAAAAATTATCTTGTAACACTTATCATTCTGTTTATGCTTTTCATTATTTGATTGACATATGCGATGCTTTTAAATAGGTTTGTACGTTTTGTAGCAACCTCGAGAAAAAAATCTCTCAGTAGCTGCTCCTGAATGTCTTACGCTTTTTTTGTTTTTTTTAAATCAGAAAACTCTTCATTTTGTTCCTTAATCAAGAAAGACAGAGTTCCTTTGGTGCGGCTTGGACAAGAGTCACACTCAGGTTGCCTTCCATCCATCCAGAGAGAATGAATCTACTGCAGAAAGGATCAGATTAGGTCCGCTCAGGCTGCCTGGTGTAATTTCAAATTCTCAAATCTTTCAGGAAGAATGTTTCCAGAAGGGGAGTTTTCTAGAAATGGCATCATTTTATGTTTACATTTCTTACACAAAGTAGGCAAGAAAATGTTAAATGGCCAACAGACTTTTTCTTAAATTTCTGGAACCTTGCTCTTAAATGTGAACAAGCATCTTTTGAACAAGAGTCATGTGTTTTAGCTACAGGAGGGGAAAAACTTTGAAATAGAAATGGGAAAAATTGAGCCTCTGAGAGTCAGGGTTTTTAAATATGCTGTGAAGATAGTTGTTCTCCACTGGCAAGCTAGCCCTGCTCCGCTCAAATCCATGGAAATAGATAAATAGTCACTTCCATTATGTAGAAGCCCAGGCACAGAGCAGGTAACCTGTAAAGGCAAATTGAATTAATTAAGCAGCTTGACCTCAGCAGTCCAGGTAGCTAGGATAATGACATGACCAGAAAGGAAGAAAGGAAGGAGATCACTGATCCTGCTGCCACATGGTGGGCTCCTTATGATGGGGGAGGGGGAAGACATCTGTTAGAAGTCTGGGTGACCTGGACCTGTATTAGAAAGTATAAATTCAGTGCCGTGAAAATGGCAGCTCTGTGGCATAAGGGGGAGCAGAGCGCAGAATAATATAGTGAGATGTAAATTGTGAAAAGTTTAAAGAGATAAAAGAAAGCAAGAAAAAATAATCATGTGAAAATAGTGCCTCTGGACTGAAAACACCTTGATCTCAGGGATTGTGTTTTATTTATCTTTGTGGTCTTGCACAGTGCACAAAGCAAAGATGCTCAGTTAATATTTGCAGAATTAAAGCCAAGAAGAAGGGCAACAGCTACAGCTATAGCAAAAGTAGCAAGAGCTAAAACAAACTGAACTGTGAAGACGGCATAATATTTGTGCAGCTCAATATTTGGACACTAGAATAAATGGCAAGTCCTTGCAAAATATAGGAGGAGAGAGAGAGAGAGATGCTGATACAGTCAGAGGACAGCAATGAGCATAAAAGGTGACAAAAAGATAGTGGAATTGCACCATGTTATATTTAATTGAGAATTCAACTACATGCATTTATTTAATAAAAAAATTAGCGTGGAATTTCAGTCCACCATTTGGCTCAAAAAGCCAAAGCCATACAGTAAGCCTGAGACAGAAAGCATGATCTTGCTTCAGATCTGTTTTTCAGTCTCAGTAACTGACTCTTAGTGTAAGCTTTTTCCACGCTAGGGGTGATCATACATTTTAACAATACAATTTTTTTTTCTTCATACAACATGGTTCCTACTTCATCCAAGCTTGAGGGAAACAAGTGTGTTGGGCCGGTCAAGAGAATGGTAGGGTGATCTCCATCATGACCTCTCCTAATGACCCTTGAGGGTAATTTTGAATGTATGTACTTTCTATCTTACTCCCCAAACTAATAATGCAGCTCACCTATAGTGAAGAAATAAGACACTGATTTAATGTCCATGGTTAGAGTTCTTCTACCAAAAGGTTATCTTCTGTGAGTCTCCAGAGAACCCTGAATATATCACCTGTTGGTCTCTCTTTCAAAACAGGTTCTAGGCTCCTTGAGTTGGGGGTCATATCTTATTTATCCTTATCCTCCTCCAAATGTGTAGAGCAGTTTTGAATACATGACAGGTACTTAAGGTATACTTGTTAAATGAATTAGTAAATAATGAATGATTGACTAAAACCAGAAGGATTTTATCTTTTAGTAAATTTTCACATTTACCCATGGTGTGGCTGATTTTTTTCCTAAACAAATCCTTGTCACTAAAATTTCACATGAATAGTCCTATGGTATATTATTATAGTAGAATTAATTATCTGAATCCAGAAAGGCCCATGTAAGTAAACATTTAGTCAAAATGCTGGTTTGCAGTAAGTAGGCTAAAAAACACAGCCCTGGAAGGAAAACTACACACATTTTTAACAAGAGGGACTCTGTCATATTAAAGGCACCAGGAGACCAGCTGGTTATTTAAAAAGTGCCTAAATGGGCTTTGCCTACTTATTACCTACAGGTTAGAAATTTGGTGATGCTTTACACAAACTAGAGTTTCAACAGGAGTGAAAAGTCAGAATATCCCTTGCCAAAGGCCTAGGACAGAAAAAGAGTTCAATCTCCATTTCTGTCTTCCATGTCTCTAGCCTGGGAAAGTACAGGCCAGCACAGAGGACACCAGACAAATGCTCTTGCCCTCCCAGGCGACGTTTTCTCATCGTATCGTATCGTATCGTATCGTATCGTATCGTATAGTATAAAATAGGGTAGTATAGCATAAAATAGTGTAAACCAGTATAAAATAGTATAGTGTAGTACAATATAGTGTAGTGTAGTATACTACAGTATAGAGTAGTATAATTTAGTGTAGTAAGTATAGCATAGTATAGAATAATATACAATAGTGTACTATAGCATAGTATAAAATAGTGTAGAATAGTATAGAATAGTGTAATGTAATGTAGTATAGTACAGAATAGTATAATATAGAATAGAATAGTGTTGAATAGTATAGTATAATACCGTATAGAATAGTGTGGTATAGTATAATATAGCACCGAATAGCATAGAATTTATAGTATAGAACAGTAACATATAGAATGATATGGTATAGTATAGTGTAGTATAGTGTAGAATAGTGTAGTGTAGTATATCATAGTATACTACAACATAGTATAGCATAGTGTAGTATAGAATGGTATTGTAAGTTTTCTCTCTAAATTAAGTGGAGGCAGGTGATATTTAATCTTCTGTCATGGACAATATACTTATGAAGAGTTATGATTTAACTTTTGAAATATTAATCAGATAAAGCATACTAGCTATTTTTGTCCTTAATTTGCCTTCTTTCTTAACATGGTTCATCAGCATGCCTAGTGGTGAAAGAGTGAAAAAAAGGAGTGAAATTAGAGAATTTGACTGATTTCCTTTGGAAGCAGTCAATAAAAACTAGTATTGGACACCCATTGCATGTAAAGCAATACACTGTTTTCGTCAGTAAAAGTGGAAAGCAAATAAAGAAAAACGTCAAGGAGTTTTTTGATTTCCTGATGTAATACACCTAAAATCCATAGCAACAATTGAAGTATTTTGCAAAAGAAAGTATTTAAAGGTCAAAAACAATGCATTATAATCCAAGTATGTGCATATGCAGAGGCTTCAAAGTAAGTTCCCTAGTTGGGATAGGAAAGATTTAGCTAGGAAGAGACTCGCTGGTAGGGATCTGCGAATCTTCTTTTGAAGGGGTCATGAGCATGATTTAGGGGAGACGAGGGACATTGTTTTGCTAGGTGAAGGCATTTCATGTACAAAGGCCCAGAGTCACATCACCTGTAAAGATGACTGGCAGAGGCGTGTCACTGGAAGAGACCATGTTTGGCAACAATAAGAGATTGGGTTGTGTAGACACTGTAACAGCAAAAACATTTCTCCTAAATGAGATCAATGATGGATACCACCTTGAGGTACATTTCAGACATTGCTTGGTCATTGGGAAAAATATAAGAAACAGTCGAAGCCAGACAGAGATCCCTCATTCCTTGTGCGTGGCTCTGGCACTGGTAGCATTCCAGACTTTTGTGCAGCAGTTACAATGACATCAGCTCACAGCTGCCACTCCTGATCAGCTCTGATTTTCTTGCCCTTTGCAAAACACCATAATGGTTTTCTCTTATTGCCGGCTTGAAGAGACTGCACCTACCATTATCAGGGCTCTGTCAGTTCTGCATCACCTCACTGCTGCACACACTGTCTGCAAAATAAGCAAACAGATGTCCCCATTCTTTGGGAATGAATACATGTCAGAGACAGAACCATTATCAACTGCTCCAAAATTGCATTTTCACCTGCTTCTGTGGAGTGTGTTCCTCTTATTTAGGAGGAAATTATTATGAATATTGTTTAGGGGCTATGTGTCATCAGAAGTAGTCTTTCCTTTCCTTCCTCCCCAATGATCTCATCTGCTACCCTACCAAAAATTTACCTCTTATAATTGAAACAGTTACTGATCCAGTCCTGTGTGCTTTCAGTATGCGTGAGAAGAGTCATTGTTTCTCAGATACAAGGCCTCTGAAGGGAAGTGCCTCCAACTGTTTTGGTTTGCTTGTTCAGTGCATCAGCGTTGGCCCTCTCTAGTGTTGTCTGGACTCAGGGTCATCCTATTCACCAGGGGATACTGAGTTGCAGCATCCTACCTCTGGACAGAATGTCTTGTTGCAGGAGGAAGGGGAGCAGTGGACAGAAAAGATGTGGAGCCAGAGTCGGAGGACAGTGGAAGGAGCACTAAGCTGAAGCAGGGCACTCGCAGTCCATTTTTAATAGAGCTAACCAGCTACCAGGCAAGTCCCTGCACATCCCTGGATCTCATAGGAACTCTGTAAAATGAGAGATTTGGACTACATCATTTTGAAAGGATGTTCCAGCTCTAAAATGTTGTGTCTTTATTTCTTTTTAGATAACAAGAAAGCCCCCAGAAAACAGACCCACTGCAAACACATATTTTTTTCTGAAGATGTTATTTAACGTGTTCCATTAGTGTCCTAGAGTTACATGAAAAAGGAGAAGATCTGGAAAGAAGGAATCCAGGATCCCAAACAAAGGCCTTGCAATGTTTTCTAAATGGGTCCGATTTAACGTGTTCTTGCTTTCTCTCCATAGAGGCAAAGTTGCAGAGAGAACGCTCAAACAACATATAATACAATTTTTTAAAAAACCCCTTTATTTTCTATCTGCTCTGTCAGAATGATATCCCTTACCTGGAAACTGACGTGCTGTTATCATTAAGAAGAATTGCAGCTTTTCTACTCTGTTACTAATATTTAAATAAAACAGTTGTTTACCCAAGCAGCAACTGAATTCATTATAAAATGGCATTAATAATTATGGGAGGTTAGGATTCCTTCTCCCTTCCTGCCTTCTTTTCTTTCTTTCTTCCTTCCTTCCTTCCTTCCTTCCTTCCTTCCTTCCTTCCTTCCTTCCTTCCTTCCTTCCCTTCCTTCCTTTCCTTCCTTTTTCCCTCCCTCCCTCCCTCCTATCCTCCCTCTCTTCCTCCCTCCCTCTTTCTTTCTTTCTTTTGTAACTGCTGATAAAATGTGACACAGAATCAAAACAAACCAGTAATGGGAAAGGAAAAAATTGTGTAGCTCTCTACGTTTACTGGGGGCCTCCCTGTTTTAGAAATAGGATAAAAAAAATTCAGTTAATAAAAATTTCTTTTTAAAGGTATTTGTTTTTCATGAGCTAACTGTAATGAAATATCAGAGAACAAACCACTAACATCTTCATTACATCCCTAAAATTAGTCTCAATTTATCCAAGTAAAGTAAAATATTCTTAGGTTTCAGTACCATCTTTCACTATAAAATGGGAACATGGAACTGATTGCTTCATGTGGTTGATACAAGAAGATAATTACAAAATATGCTACTAACAATTCATGAAAAGAAATGCTGACAAATGAAATCATTTACAAACAAGAACAAACATCAATTCCCAAACAGGTTGCATTCCATCCAGTAATAAATTCCTTGATGTTTACTTGAGTAAAGCCAATTGCAGGTTATTAAAATCAACCATTCACAATAAAGTGAAGCCAGTTGGGTGGCTTTTCCAATGACACCCTAAGCCTTAGGTCTCTTAAGTAATGGCTGATGGTCCTAGCTATTGTTACTTGGTCTATGTCTTTGATTCTGCAGTTTGGAAAATTCAAAAAAAGTCTCAGATATGTTAAAGTTGTCTACTTGATTAAATTTAAATCATTTGAAATATTTAATTATTTACTTAAATGAATGGTTAATATACGACGTCTGACAATTAAGTTCGTGAACGTGTCCTAGAAAAAGTGCTACATACCTCATTGCGGAATATCACTATGGTCACCATGGAAGTACTCCCCTTGGGTAGTTATGCACTGAAGCCAGCGCCTAGTCCACTCTTCAAAGCAATTTTGGAACTCTTTTTCTGGAATGGCCATCAGAGCTGTCGTCATATTACCCTTGATGTCCTGAATGTCATCAAAATGTCTTCTTTTCAATATTTTCTTTATCTTCGGGTAAAGAAAGAAGTCATTGGGGGCTAGATCAGGTAAGTAGGGAGGGTGTTCCGATATAGTTATTTGTTTCCTGGCTAAAAATCTCCCTCACAGACAGTGCTGTGTGAGCTGGTGCATTGTTGTGATGCAAGAGCCGTGAATTGTTGGTAAGAAGTGCAGGTCATCTGTTTCATGTAGCCTTTTCAGCACTTCCAAACAGTAAACTTGGTTAACTGTTTGTCCAGTTGGTACAAATTTATAATGAATAATCCCTCTGATATAAAAAAGAAGGTTAGCGACATTGTTGCAACAAGTTCACGAACTTTATTGTGTGACCTCATATATTCATTTCATGATAAGACCAAAAATATGGAGTATAGAGTGAAACCCCTTACCCCATCTAACCAATTCCTAGCTCTACCTGTCCACAAGTAACTCCTGAAGCTTAACATTTTTAACTGAACTCAGACAAACCTGCTTGTATGCTTAGAC
Organism: Rhinolophus ferrumequinum; assembly: GCF_004115265.2. Lineage (NCBI taxonomy): Eukaryota > Metazoa > Chordata > Mammalia > Chiroptera > Rhinolophidae > Rhinolophus > Rhinolophus ferrumequinum. The sequence continues at coordinate 17,681,631 of NC_046305.1, forward strand.
AACTCATTTTGTCTTTTTTTAATGCGTTTCATCAAGGTGTTGCTTTTTAATGAGTGTAGGAGAGAAAAAAATACTGCAGAAGTAGAAACTATCTTGTCCTGTTGGAGATAAAGAAAAGATTTTTTTTTTAAATTTTTATAAATAAAGGGAATAGATCTACATAAAAAACATTGTCTAGTCAATGCAATCACATGGTTGGAAATAAAAGGCTTAATATGATAACAGAAAATTACCGAATATTGGCAGTAAATCAATTACTATAATTAATTTATTGTCTGTTATGTTATGTTATAATATTTAATAATAATTATAAGTCAGCAGCACATAATTAAGTCAACTTTAGCTGGCAAACTGTATCAGACCTCAAAATAAGAACAGCTATAACCATTTCTATTCTATGGTTTTAAAAATGCACACTGGCAATTTTATTAGCCTTGATAAGGAATAGGACTGTGTCTTTGTTTTCTAAGAACCAGCAGTGTAAAAGATTTAAGCTAAGCATTATTTTAAGGGTATGGTATGTTGTGCATTTGTAACATGGATGGCTTAAGGTTATATAAAATTTATTTCTAGTGCATTTATTTTGAAACCGGCTGAAGGGTAGTCCACCAGTTTGGTGAGAGAAATAGTCCAAACTGTCTCTCTGGACGTGTCTCTTGAATGATTCTATAGAATCCATGCCAGTTGGAGATTGTCTTGTTCTTTAGATAAAAATACATCTTCAAGTTCAAATTCCTGAACCAGAGGATTAGTGTTCTCTATGATGGAGCTACCTGCTAGGGGTTTTCATTGTCAGGAATCGTTTGAGAGAAATCCTCATGGACACTTTTGAAATTAAATGAAAAACTTGCCTTTTACCTGTTTCTACCTCAGGCCAAGGGATGGGTTCGATCCATTTCAGTGTTCTCCCCTTTGTTTATTCTTGCTTTGGAATGTCACTTTTGGAATGTTCTTCACAAAAATAAACAAAATCTTTTAGTTTATGTTTGCCTTGTTCTATATTCATAAATTTTATGACCATTGTTAGATTTTATTTATTTATCCTTCTACATGTTATAGCTAATTTTTATTGATAATGCAATTTCCTTGCTTTTTTATCCTGGATACTAATTATTTATATCATTTAACATCTTTTTCTTACATCATTGTTCTTTGCTGTTCTAATTTCTTCACATTAGAAATATTTTTCCTGTTGTTTATTTTGCATTTTTATCTGGTTTATAGAATTTGATCTTACCATTTTATATTTTTAGTGGACTTTTTTCAGCTAATTATACTTATTTAATTTTAACAATTTATTTGATATTTAAGCAGAAAATAAAAAGTAGGGACTTCTTTTCTGCCATTCTATATTTGGCACTGAATGGACAATCTGAAATTATTGTTTTACCTAACTGCTTATTATATTTAGCCTAACAACAGCACAATAGGTATATGTAGTTTTATTTTTTTGATTCATATTTCCAAAATAACTATTTCAGGTAACTGAGCATTGGAGGTTACAAAAATTATGACAGCCCTAATTGCAATTTTTGTTAAATAATAATTTTTGGTATATTGTTGTTTTGTTTAGTATCGTTATTCAAAGTGAGAAATAAATTTCAGTTCTACAAATATTTGGATATATGGACTCACCTGAATAATTTTAGCTCATGATAATAATCTATTTTACTTCAAATTAAGCCATCTCTATGGATTTGTTAACTAGCATGATAAAGTGGGAACAAATGTTTGCATTGTTGTCAAAATTATAATATTTAAGGATTTCCTATAAGAAAAAAATTAAATCTTTCACACAGTCAGGGAAACTATGTACATAATTTTTTTCAGTGGAAGTATTGAGAGATGGCTCAAAGACCACCTAAAAAAGTTTAACAACTTAAGCCCTCTGCATTCTTATGAAGACTGAGGAGTTAAGATTAAATGGTATGTACACTATATCTATAATAAAGATGTAATGGATGGATTAATTTAAATTCTCTTTACATCCATGCAAATTCAATTAATATATATGCAAACTGTATTAAACAATTTAGTCAAAATGTTAAAAGAGGCCAGTTTAACATTTAGACACAATCTTATTTTCTCAAGGGTCATAGTTCTTATATTTTTCATGCACTAAATAAAATGCTTAGCATACTTTTATTATTCGATGACAGCACTGCAGCAATCTCAATTAAGTCTACAGAGTATATAATACTTTCAGTTTGACCTCTGATAGTCCAAACAGATTTTTAAATTATTTTGTCTTTATTTTAATGAGAATTTTATTGCCAGCTTTATAGGATGTTTGTTTTTTAAACAATTTGAAGTTGTTTTTTTTGTTGTTTCTAATATTTTTGTTAGTTTTTTGGGGAGTTTAATTACCAATTGCAAGCATATACATTGATGATTTTTAACAAATGTATACAGTTGTGTAACCACCACCACAATTATGATATAAAACACATTTATCATCCCCAAATTTTCCTTATTGCCCTTGTCAGCCAGTCTTCTCTAGCCCCTCAGTCTTCCAGTAATCATTAATTCACTTTCTATCATGCTGATTTTGCCTTCTCTAGAATTTTATATAAGTCAAATCACGTGGAATGATATCTTTTTTGATTGGATTCTTTCACTGAGCATTGTGCTTCTGATATTCGTTCATGCTGTGGTGAACATCAGCACTTTAGTTCTTTTACTACATGAAAAATGTGAAAAATAAGTCTACAGAAAAGTGTAAAAATATCGTTCTTTCTAACGACAGTAAACCCTTTGTAACAACTATACTGAGGCTTCCAAAAGAATTAACTCATAGTCCTACTTGCAACTAAATCATCAACAGGGAAATGAGCTCATTTTTATGCAAGGAAATAACCAGAAAGATTAATTGGGCTTAACCAAATTCGTCTTAACTTCTATTACTCTTCCAGCATAGACCGTTTTGTTTTTTGGCCCTGAATTCATTTGAAAAAGTGTCTAGTGTTTCCAGTTTGTGTGTCTTTTACTTTTAAAGTAGTTAAACAGCTTTAAGAAGCTCTTTCTTTGAACCGAAGGAAAACGCTCTTCCTGGGACTAATAACAAACTCATCCATCCTTTTCGTTGTTCATCCTGCTGTTCTTGTTAATTAGTAGAGACATTTATACTCACCTACACTGTATTCTTTTTTATAGTGTAACATTTTTTTTTTACTTGTAATTGCTTAACCTGCAGTGAAGGTGCATACCTGGATTTCATAGGGGATGAAATTGTTAGTCAGGTTGCACAAACGCTATTCAAACAAAAACACAAAATAAGAAGTTCTTACAATGAGAAAAAAAATAGGCAATCTTCAAGGGTTTATTCTCCATTGCTAAGCTTAGAAATCAAGGTTACAGTACTTCAAAGTTTGTTCCATATTGTAGAACATAAAAAGAAGTGATTATTTCATTATGTTTCATATTACTAAGTCTATTATAAAATCTAGTTTGTCTCATTAAAAAAAAAGTGCTACTATAAAGTCAATGAATAAATTAAAAGTGGAATAATTTATTTAAATATACCAAAAGAAGGCAGGAAATGGGGACCAGAGAAAGAAAAAAACAGAGGGATAAATACAAAACAAATAATAAAGTGATAGAATAGTTTTAAACATACCAATTTATTACATTAAATACTAATGGTTTAAACACTCAAAAGGCCAAGATAATCAGAGTAGCAGTTAAAGCTGAAAAACCCCATACATTGAAAGTAAATGTTTAGAAAAACAATATGCCATATAATATTAAGCACAAGAAGGATAGAGTGGCTATATTGATAGCTGAAAAAAAAAAAAGTTTTTAAAGCAGAGTATACCAGAGATATATAGGGACATTTCATAATGATAAAAACGTCAATTCATCAGGAAGACATAACAGTCATAAACATGTATGTACCAAATAAGAGAATTTTCAAAATACATGAAATAAAAATGGACAAAATTAAACAAAATAGACAATTCTACAATTAGAGAGTTTAATACCATTGGCCTTCAGTAGATGAAACAACTCGGCAAAGATTTAAAAACATAGATGATTAACATCTGTTTTAACCACCTTGATCTAATTGATATTTATAGAGCTCTGTCACTATAGAATACACTTCTTTTTCAAGTACATGTGGTACATTTACTAAGATAGACTATATTGCTGAGGTTGAAATCATACAGTGTAAATTTTCTATCTAAAGCAGAATTAAAGTAAGAATATATATATGTATATATATACACACACATATATATGTATGTGTGTGTGTGTGTGTGTGTATATATATACATATATATATGTAATCACCAAATCTTATAAACAGAATAATAAAAATACAATATATAAAATTTGAGTAATCAGCTAAAGTGATGTTTAGAGAAAATTTATAGCATTAAATACTTATATAAGGTAAAAAATGGTCTCAAATTAATGACCTAAATTTCAACTTCAAAATGTTAGAAAAAAAGATAATAATGTACACAAAATGAAGAAGAAGAACAGAAGTCAATAAAAAAATACACAAACAATATTTTTGTACATAAACAATAGTAAAAACTCATTTTTTGAAAAGCAAACAAAATTTCTAAATCCCTAGAGACCAATGATGAAAAATCATAGAACAAAATCACCATAATTATGAGTTGGAAGGAGGTTATCATTATAAATCTTGTAGACATTAGAAGTAGAAGAGAACAAAACTATAAAATTAATACCAGCAAATTTGACAACTTAGATTAAATGATGAAATATCTTAAAATGTACTTATGAAAATCAACACAAGACAAAATAGAAAATCTCAGTTTCCTAAATCTATTAAAGGCATTGTACCTGTTATAAAAATTTCAACCAAGTAAATTCCAGGCTGGATGATTTCCTTGATAAATTCAATTAAGCATTCAAAGAAGAAATAGCATGAATCTCATCTAAACTTTTGTAGACAACATAAGAAGAAAGATCTTCTCAACTCATTTCACGAGGCCTGCAAAACCTTAGTACTCAAACTTGAGAATCACAGTATACAGATAAAAAAATAAAGAGCAATGTCTCTTATATTAACAAAACAAACAAATGCTTAAAATATTAACGAATAAAATTTAACAATATATAAAAAGGGTAAATTACCATAATCAAACAGAGCTTTTCTCTTGAAGGCAAAGTAGGTTTGACATTTAAAAATCAATCAATAGAATTCACCATTTAACAGAAGAAAGTAGAAAAACTACATGATCATTTTGATAGATGTCCAAAACAAAAAAAAAAACACAAACTTTCACATAAACCCCACTAGTGATTAAAAACTCAGCAACTAATGACTAAAGGAGAACTTTTTCAGTCTGTTAATGGGCATTAACTAAAAAAAAAATCTATAGCTATAACCTCAAATAATTATAAAATGTTAGCTGTTTTCCTCATAAGATAGAAAACAAGGCACGGATTCTCACTCTCACCAATTCTATTCAACATTACACTAAAAGTTGAGGTTGTTACAATAGGCAAGAAAAAGAAATTAAATGCATTCAGATTTGAAAGGAAGAAGTAAAACTTGGTTGGAAGATAGTATGATCATTAGTTAACAGAAAATCCTTGTTAAAATTTATAAAACTGCTTGAAGTAATAGACAAATTTAGCAGTCATAAGATACAAAGTTATAATACAAAAATCAATGATATTTTTATATAGTAGCAGCAATTAGAAAATGAAATTTAAAAAACAATTCCAGTTAAAACAATGTCAAAAAATATTTAGAAATAAATTCATAAAAACTTGCAATACTTACACACTGAAAACTATAGAGTACTTCTGGAACAAGCCATAGGAACAAACCATAGAGTACTTCTGGAACATCATATTCATGTACTTAATATAAAGGTGAAAATTTTCCTCAGATTTCAGAAAAATCCCAAACAAAACCCCAGCAGGTTTTTTTAAATTGATAAATAGCTACTAAAATTGACATGGAAACACAAAAGATTTAGATCAGATAATTAGAAAAAAAGAACAAAGTTCCTCAGCCTCATTAGTCATAACAATGCAAACTGAAACCATAATGATATGCCACTTACACACACATTAGAGCAGGTAAAATAAAAAAGACAGACAATACTAAGGTCAGGATATTGATCAACAGGAATTTTCATGTACTGCTGGTGGGAATATAAAATGGTGTAAGCATTTTAGAAGATAGCTTGGCGTTAAATGTACATAAAAATTCAAAATACACCTACCGTACAAATCAGCCTTTTCACTCTTAAGAGTATTTACTCAAGAGCAGTAAATGGTGTGTGTTCACATAAAGATGTGTACATGATCGCTCCTAATAGCTTTATTCATAATAGACCCCAAATGGAAATGACTTAAATGTCCATTAGTGGCTGAATGGATAAACAACACGTGAATACTACACAACAGTGAAAAGGAAAAGAAGTGAAAGTAACAAGACATAAGAGTCCACAGTACGTGATGCCATTTATATAAAATTCTAAAAAATTCAGACTAATTTACAGTGACAAAAAAAAACCAGACTGGTGATTGCCTGGGAAGGGGATGACAGGAACAAAGGACCGTGAGGAATCTTGGATACATGGTGGATATATATTTTGACTATAGCAGTGATTTTAGGGGTGCGTACATCTATCAAAACTTAACTAATTATACAATTTAAATGGATGTGGTTTATTGTATGGAAATTATACCACAATAAAATTGAATTTAAAGTGATAAGGTGGCTGGCTGAGTACATTCTGAAACCTCTTTCATAGTTTTTATAAAAAGCAATGTTCGAAAACAAGAAAGGGGAGTCTTCGCATATTAGAAATGGAGAGGTCTTAATAGCAAACAAATACAACTAGAAGAGAAACAGGTGGGAACCCATAGTGGTAATCCAGGGACAGGACCAATGGTTCAGAGTCAGAGGGAGCCTGTTCTGGATGGATGCCAACCATGGAGCATCAGGACTAGGGTCTTAATGTCTGTGTAGATGGAGCCACTCTCGCTAGGCTTAGGCATCAGTCAAAGTGTGATCTTGTAACGCCATGTGGAAAGGAGCAAGCGTTAATTACCTGGAAACAACCATATCCAGCCGCTCAAGGTTGTAGCATAACTGGGACTCAGGTCTGTGCTGTAGGTGCAGGGGTAGGACCCAGGAATGCACCACCAGCAAGGAGCTAGAACCCCAAGCATGGAATACTCAGAATATGTCTAGTCTGGAGCTATGTCCCAAGCAAACTCTCAGATCCACTTAAAAGACAGCTACAAATGTGGAAGAGACTTTCAAAATAATAATAATTTTTAAAAGTACAGAGTGAAAATACACAGGACTATCCCTAGGGTATGTTCACAGTGTGAATATGTGTGTGTGTGTATGTGTGTGTGCGCACGCACTCGAGTACAGTGGTGATGAAGTAGCTCCCTTAAAGGAGAGCAAGAAATGACCCAAAAAGTAGGGAGGAAATAAAAATAATAATGTGCTAAAAAAAAAAAACTAAACTACAGTAAAAGAGAATTTGTCAAAGAAAGAAAGGGGTAGTCAGATTTTGAAATATCCCTCTGTAAGGTATGTTATCCATTAATATATCTTTACTATCATCTACATAATGATGATTCCCCTATTTACACATACATAAATTTTCATATATATGTATATACATGTTTATATGTAAATAAATTTCCATATTTATATCTGGCTTCTCCTCTGAGCCCTCCACATTGTACCTGACTGTCAACCTGTGAAGTATATTTGAGTGTCCCAGAGATGTCGTACACTTGACATGTTCAATGCTGAACACTTGAGTTCTCCTACCATCAACTCTTACCCCCACTCCTCCTGCCCTTCCCTGTCTCAGCATGTCACCACCACTTACAAGTTTTTGAGCTCAAAATGCAGACGTCCTCCTTGATTCCTTTCGTTATTTCACATCCACCCCTACATTAATTTACGCCTAAGTGATTTAAATCTATCTGCCAAGTATGTCCACCACTTTTCTTCACCTCCACTGCTATGTCCTGGGTTAAACCCCCACCAGCTCTTCCCTTGACTCTTAGAACAGTCTCCTCACTATTCTCCCAGTTTTCACTCTTGCATTTCCTGTCATTCTCAACACCCGCCGGAGAGGTTCTTTAAAAACATTAATCAGAATTCTCTCCTGGGCTTACAATCCTCCAGTGTCTTGGTTAGTGAATACTTCCTATGAAGGAATCATTCCTTTTTAGTGTAGGAAGGTCCTGACTGGCTCTCAGAAGACAAAATTATACAAAGTGAATCCATTCGGTTGAATTCAAGACATTGAAGCAATATTTTTCAATGAAATTTTTTATGTGTAGGAGCAGCACTTTGGGGTTATGTGAGGTAACCAGTGGAATAGCTTTTTCTGCTGTCCCTTTTGGGATTTGGGATAGGACAGGGTGGTGGGGGTGGGTGTTGTATTACTACCATTGAAAGCGGCTCCAAACTCTGAAACAATACGGTGGAAAAGCCTTTTTTTTTTCTTGGCAACTCCCCAGTTAGAGTGTGGGTGGCAGTTGATTTCCCATATTCATTCATTTGGTGCCAACTTCCTCTGGGTTTGATTTGCTCCACATAGCAGGTAGCTTCAGTAAGTGATAAGGAGCTTGGCTGAGGAGGAAGGAGAAAAGGGAAGGATTGAGGTGCCATCAACCTGGTGTGGTTTTGTTTTTATTTTGCTGGCAAATGTAGACGTCAAAATATTTATTTGACAAAATGTTTCATTTTTGGTGTGTTTAATATTGGTGGTGGCTCTATTAGATTCACTTAAATCTGTGAATCTTGTGAGAAGCTGTTAGCTCTGATTTAGTTCTTTACAGCGTAAGTTCAAGGGTGGTAGGTCAATATGTCACGGAGTAGAAGCCATTTTCGTTGAATTATTCACTTTTTATGTTGTGACATTGAGAAAAGTGCCATGTAGGGGCAATTCATTCTCCAGAAGATGCTATTATAAGAGCAAAAGAAAAAAAACAAAAAACAAAAAACTGTGTAGTGAATTGATTGCAGTGATGGCTCCAATTTTTTCACCAATCCTTATAACCTAGCCCTTTGATAGTACCCTCCCAGAATGACTCATGACACTTGTGTTGATCAATGGGATGGTAGACAAGTGACACAGGAGAGACTTGAAAAATATGGCCTTGATGCTCTTGAACCCTGTCACCATCTGAGCATGTCCAGAGCAGCCTCCTGGAGATCAAGAGAACACGTGGAGGCAATGTTAAGTGCCCCAGCTAGCAATTGGCCAGCCTGCAGCCTAACCAGAAGCTGACTGTAAACACATGAGTGACTTAGAGCAACAGAATTGTAGAGCTGAGCCCAACCCAAAATATTGATTTATACAACTCTGCCTGATAGTAAACAGACGGTTCAGCCCTTAATTTTGGGTATGGTTTGTTATGCAGCAAAATCTAGCCATTACACTAAAGATAACAGATGCATTCTAAAGAGGGTAAAAGAAACTAATATCCAGAGGATATTTTATCTATCACTGTAAGGCATCAGGATCGTAGCCATTCTGTAAGTTGGAAACCAGATTTGTCTTCAGAAACATTCTAACTGCTTGCCTACTATTGCCCTTCTGCAGGAGAGCTCACTAAACACCTCTTTATTGACTGTCTGATACAAAAGAACTGGGATAATTTCAAGGCTGTTTCAATTAAAGTGTCTTGTTTTTTTTGTTTGTCTGTTTTGAAGTTTAGTGGAAGCTTCCATACCATGAGGCTCTCTTTCCATGGTGGGCTAATTCTTGTGTGACCTACATAATGGTATTAGAAATACTCCCTGGGAGACCCCACTACAAATAACGTAGATGGAGAAGAGGATATGTCAAATTATAGCTTACTGTTTGCTACAGGATTTTCCAACGACCATCATCACTTTTTATTAAATTCAGGAAGACAGGTGTGAGGTAATGGAGATAAGTGGAGGCCAAAAAGTAAACTTGACGGCCTCTATGAAATTGCAAGCATATTGAAGCATACCTTCTAAGAACACAGCAGAGCAAGGGCTGCTGGAAGAAAACAGTGGCTGACAGACCAGCTTGGCACCCAATAAAAAAGAATCCTGCAAAAGGGAAATAATATTCCTGAGGAACCAGTTTGAGTGAGCCACGAGTAATTATTCTATTTTTCAGTGGAATGAAATACAGTGAAAAGCTTTAAAGTTCTTTTAAAATACATCTAATGGAGTCATACCCAGGAGAGTTGTTGTAGACATAAGATACTGTACATAGTGCATTTTATACGTGCATGGAGAGTAATCGAGAAGTGACAGGTATTCTCCATCAACACAATCTAGAAGGAGATTAAAATGGCAGAAGGCACTGCAACAGCATCTGCTGTGCAAAATACAGGACTGAATGAATGTATGTGGGCTCATGAGCTTTTTTATCCACATCTGTATGCAACTGACTGGATAAAAGCAAAATGTGTTAGGAAATCCACTCGCTATTCAATCAGACAGCTGTCTGGACAGTGACTAATATGATACCGGAAATAGTACAACTATCTTCTCGTCAATCTTTCTGTGGAAGGATTCTTCAAATCCCAACTTTTATGTTCAAGCTTCAGTTTCAGAGATACCAAAATGATCCAAATCATTTTTGTCCTTCCAGAGCATAAAAAAAAAAACATCTCTAGGATTCATTGGGTTCATACCATATGGGTAGGTGCTGTTCTAAGCCCATCTGAAGGGAACGATTAAAGAGGGATGTCTCCCACGCTGTCCTTTAACAACTGAGCATTTCATTTTTAGTCTCCTTTACTCTTTAAATGAGGTGTTTTCTTTGCCAAAGAATTTCTCACGTGTTTGTTTGTTTTGCTTTGTCTTTTGCTGGTTTTGTTTTGATAATGCAGAATAAAGAGAATGGACAAAAAGATGAAGCAACACACTAATATTAACACTTATCCTTGTTTGCTTGCTTGATCAGATCTAAAGCACTCCCTTGCTCCCTCCCTCTTATGTGAGAGCATTCTCTCTCTCTCTCTCTCTCTCTCTCTCTCTCTCTCTCTCTCTCTCTCTCTCTCTCTCTCTCTCTCTCTCTCTCTCGGAAATGAATGAAGCAGAGAAAACAAAGCTTAAACAATCCAGAAACGTTGAGTTTTTGTGTATGTATTGAAAAGTTGAGAGGAAGGACAAAAGGAAAGTTATGGGTTGTCTAAAGAATTGGAGAGAATTTGGGGGAATTTCACCACGTTGGAAGGATGCAAAGCAGCTGTGACTATGAGACTTGCTTGGCAGGGGGTTCAGGAATTTTGAGGGGAGCAAAAATTTGTTTTGAAAAGTGTCACTATGCTTTATAAGTTGGATATTTTTCATTTTCTTTGAGGGATGTCAGGACATTTGGAATTCCTTTTTTATTTACATTAGGTTGTACCTCTTTGAAAATGAATTTACACAGTGACTGAGCTACCCAGTGTAATCAGGGTAGTTGTTGAGAGACAACAAATAGGAAATGGTTTTAACTCTTTTTCCACAATGACTATTTTGACCCATTTCTGCTCACTTTCATTTTGCCATATCTTTTAGTCTGGTTCCATAGATTTCGCCTCACTTTCAGTCATTAAAAAGTCTAGACTAATTTTAGTCCTGCTGAACATTTCAATCCTATATCCACAGTAGGGCTCATTTCTTTCTTTCCTTTTGGCATTTAGCTTCTCAAGAAAAAGAGGAATTAAGAGTGATAAAGTTGTATGGGTCAGATTCTAGTAGGAAATAGATACCATATACAAAATAGGATAATTAAAAGAGAGTTTATTCACAAGAGGTTTTTACAAAGGTGGGTTTAGGGATACCAAAAAGGACCATGCAGTAACATGGGGCTTAGTGGAAGCTAAGCCTGTACCACTCCGGGGCGGGGGCAAGAGTCAGATGTAGTTACTGGGGCCTGGACGGAAAGAGTCATGTAACGTCAGCCACTTGAAGAGTAATGACCTCACCCAAAGTCCACTCTCCTTCCATCACCATATATTTGACCCCCAATGCAGTATATAGAAGATGTATTATAGAATTGTACACCTAAAACATATAATGTTATTAACCAATGTTGCCCCAATAAATTTAAGTTTTAAAAATTTAGAAAATTCCAAAAAGAAATAAAAATTCACAAAAAAGAAAAGGAAAAAAGAAGAGTAAGTACCTGTGTGGCAATGACCTGTGTCAAAGGACACAGCCAACTTGTCAAGCCTTTTAAGAGGGGAACTCTAACTTTACTCTTCTATCTCTCTCCAATCTCCTGCCACAGTGCCCAATTTATTAAATGCAACTGGAAGGCAGGTGTCATTAAATCTATTCACGTAATTCATGCAGATGAAGGGTCAGAAATCAGAGTTAAAATGATGCAAATGGATCTTGACAGGCAAAAGGCAAAAAATTATATCTATCTACCTAATCGGTATCTATCCACTTATATATTTGTCCCATCAACATCTGCCCTTGTCCTTCATCTAAGTGAAAAATTCCAGCATAGAAAAGCAAAAAGTGCTATCAGCTACCATAACAATGATGGGTTATATCAATCAAATCTTAATCCCAGCTGAATTGTTCATCGCTGCCAGCATTCTTCATATAAGAAAGCGTAGGGACAGTGTAGATGCGTGACCACTGCGCTGTACAGCTGAAGCTGAATAATATTGAATGTCAATTATAATTTTATATACATATATATATATGGTCACAAGATGTGGAGTACAGCATAGGGAATAGAGTCAATGGAATTGTAACAGCTATATATGACGTCAGAGGGGTAGTAGATTGGGCCAAGGCGGTTATCACTTGGGGAGGGGTGTAAATGTCTAACTAGTACATTATTTGGTACACCTGAAACTAATTAAAAAAAATTTCTAATCAGAGAAAATAGAAGCCTATGTGACAGAGATTAAAAAAATAAAAAAGAAAGCATGGGGGAAAAAGAGAAGGGAAACAATCAAGTTTCAAACAAACAAACAATGAAACAGAGGTGTTAAAGGAAACAATCAAATTTCAAACAAACTAACAAACAATAACACATAGCTGTTAAAGCTCGTGCCTCTCCACCTGGTCACGAGGCCTACTGTGGTGATTATAGTTGCCAGCGTCCACCCCTTCCACATTCCCCTTGTCTTCTGCCAGCCTCTCAGCTATTAGGGTGGTTCCATTATTTCTGAGTGCTTGGCTGTCTTGTTGTTTATTGGATTTCTAAGTGTTTCAATTGAATAGACTATTGGGTAAGGAAGTAATAAGAGGAAACCAGCTGAATTCTTTAGGTTCTGAACACAGCCTTCCTTGCCTCTATGATGTAGTAGCACTGTAATTTCTCCCCATTAATGGGGTCAAACTCCAACCACTTACTCCTTCTCTGACTGTTGGTTCACCTTCTTCAGGAGCCCCAAATGGCCAGGAGGTGTTCTCAGCTTCAGATGTATCTTGGGAATATCACTGTTACCTGGGGGAAGTCCCTTGAGTACTACCGACTCCTGCTCTATGAAACTTCGGTGGATTAAAGCACGTTGGTTATAGTTGTGTTTTTATAGCTCATAACAGTAATTTCATCTACTTACTTAGGCAAGCAGCCTTCACCAATCTGAGAGCTCGGTCTTCCCATTGAGATCAGTGAACACAGTCCATAATAGCACCCTTCTCTGCCATTTCTAGTCTTCAGAGGACAGCTACCACAGCGTGTTTCAAAGATACGGACACCTCTCGCACAAATGCATTCCTTAAAGCATTATCTATTCTCCAAGCCCACGTAGGTGTTATGGTTGGGAGTGGCTGAGCAAGTTGCACATAAAAGATTCGTTCTAATGTATTCTTACTCCCTGAGGCCTTTGGACTTTTTCCTCTCTGTAGTATGTAAGGGAAATTCTGGCCGTTTGACCTCAATAAATGTGGGCCCTGATTGAGGATAGGATTAATACATAAAAAATATTATCATGTTTCATTAGTCCAGAAATTGTGTTATGGCTGTATTGCCAATAATAACACTTCTTGCCATGGGAGTGTAGCTGGTAATGGAACATGGGGTGAGTAGATCGGTGAGGGTTCGAATCTTGCAAAACAACAGGGTTTATATTAATATGGACCAAAAGTCTTGGACAGAACTAAACGTCAAGGACCTTTTGGCATGGTCCAAATGCCCACTAAATAACGTAATTGCATCCTGATAGTTATTCCCATCTCACTTTCAAGGCAGAATGATTCTGGACAATATGGATCATGAGTTGATACAGGCAATGTCTTCGATGTTGCTTCCATAGACAAATCTGGGTCTCCTTTGAAGCACTGTTACAATAAGGTCAAGTGGAGGTGAATGTCAGGAGGAGGCTTATTGCTTTCCAGAATAATGAAAACAGAAACTCAAATTCCAGATGTTTCTGGAAAGCCGGATAATGATAACAGATTTTGTGCTTCCAAAAGTGTTGCTCAGCCTCTGCTTTTGTGCTTTGCCTGTAGAAAAGACATCCATGTGTTCAAACATACAACTTTAGCAATTGGCCCCAAATCAAAAGGAAATGTTTTCATGAGTACGTGACCTCATAGAAGGCAAAGATTAGGCAATCTTTTTCACGCTGGGGGAATTCTCAAGGTGCCTAGAGTTTTACCAGGAATATAATGGATTTTCAATAAATAATGATAGTTGATAAAGATGGCAGGCTGAGTAGTGAGGTGGTTCTTGGATTTGTACTTGAGGACTCCTGGACATCTAAGCAGCTGTGTTCACTCCTCGTGTCTTTGTTATATGCTCTCTCCTCGTGGTGCTCAGGTTATTATGAGAATTATTCATCTCGACCCTGCAAAGGAATTTTAGTCACCTTTAAGTCCTCATCACCAGCTTAGTTCATAATTATGTTTGCAATCCAGTGAAAGCCCAGTTAGCTCTATTTAACCCATCCCTCTACGACTTCCTTCCTATCAAAACTTATTTAATTCATGTACCTCTACAGATCCTCCTGCCTGCTGCTCATCCTGGAAATCAAGCCTTTCCACTTTTTGCCCACCTAGCATTTTCAGTTTGATCTTCTACTTCTCATGACAAGTCCTTTTACTCAGTAGATGGGCCACAGTGGACACAGTTTATAGTCTTGGTCTTTATGACCTGCTACGGCATTTATTATTATATCTATTTGATTTGGATTTAGCAATGTGTTCATTGAATTCCCTGATCATTTCCTGACTTCTTTTAGATTTGGATCTGTGATTCTTCACTGTCCATCCATCAACTTTCTTTATCTTGGCACTCAGACTACCACTGAGGAATGCAGCCTCTAGAGCCTTATCAGTAAAATGGGGACTCCAATATCATCTATCTCATTGGGTTGTTTTAAGGATTAAATGAGTCAATGTATGTAAATATCTTAGAAAGTTGCTTACTGTGGAGTGCTATATAAATATCTGCTATGTAAAAACATTACATAAATTAATATATGCGCATGTATGTATATAGACGTATACATACATATGTATCGATCTATCTACCTATCTATCTATTAATCTATCACTTATCCATCTATCTCTTACTTAGCCCCCTCCCCTTGGATATTCTTTTGTTGTTCATTCTTTTTTTTCTTTGTATTTCAGTTTGGGAAGTTTCTACTAACATATCTTCAAGTTCACTGATTCTTTCCTCAGCCATATCCAGTCTACGGATCATACCATTAAAGGCATTCTTCATTTCAGCCACTTCGTCTTCAATTTCCAGCATTTCCTTTGGATTTTCCCTTCGAGTTTCCATCTCTTTGCTTACATTACCCAGTGGGGCCCCTGTCATATTAATCATAGTCATCTTAAATTCCATCTGATAATTCATTTTCAAATGATAAAATTCACTTCAAAATTTCAAATGGTAAAATTGTTGTCATATCTGAGTCTGGAATTGCGGCTTCCTTTGTCTCACCAAACTGTGCTATTGCTTGCCTTTTAGCATGCTTTATAGTTTTTTACTAAAAGCTGGACATGATTTAGCAGGTAATTGGAACTGCGGTAAACAGTCCTTTAATATGAGGTTTTATGTGAATCTGGCTAAAAGTTGATTTTTGCTGTAGCTGTAGGTTTCTGAGCCTTGGCATTGCTCTTGTGTCCTTGCTTTTTATTTCCCCTGTGGTCTTTGGGCTTTTCTGGGAACTCTTCCTTTAAAGGAGGTGATGTCTTGCTGCTCTTTTAGCTGCAATCCATTGTTATTTTACTGGAGCTCTAGTGATACGGTGTAAGGTGTGGAGAGGGGAAGTGTTCTGGTCTACAATCTTGTGATTCAGTCCCAGTCTTTCAGTGGGCTGTGGCCCTGGGCTGTGACCTGAAGCTTTCTTATCTCCCCCTCTACCTTAGCAGAGATAGGAATGCTGGAGGCGGCTGGAGTTGGGTTATTGCCCTTCCCCAAGATGGGATAAGACTCTTACCGTCTTTCCCCCTGTATAGCAGGCCTTGGTGATGGAGAATGCTCTGGGTTAACCCAAATATGGGTTACTTTGTCCTCCCCTTGCCAGAAACACAAGGGGATTTTTTTCTTTTTCTGTTTTTTTTTGTTTGTTTGTTTGTTTGTTTGTTTGTTTTTCTTTTTTCTTCTGGCTCTTTACCATGAGAACCTGGTAGGATTCCTGGATGTAAAACCCATGAAAAGGTGAGTGGGCCTCAAAGACTATGGCCCCTAGGAGTTTTACATTCTCACACTAGCTTCTCATTCTCAGCCTTTAACAATTCAGCAAAATTACCAGTTAGGTATTTCTGCTGGTTTATGGTTCCTGCAGCTTTTGTGCCAGGTAAGCCGGTATCAGCAGTGATTCTCTGTATTCTCCTTTCTCTCCAGATTTCGGGGTGGCAGTTTGCCCTGTGACTTCAATTCACTGATGGGCTCAAGAAAAGACATTGATTTCAGGGTGCTAACATTTTTCTAGTTGTAAGGACAGCAGTGACAACTTCCAATGTATTTGTGTGTTAGAGCCTGGTAAATGAGAATAACTTGTCAACAGAGCTTTGAAAACTCTCTCCCTCCCCTTGATCTCAGTTTGGTGTTTCGGTACTGGGTGATCCCTTTTCAATGGAATATCAGAGCCATCAGTTCAACCCAGGCCTGCTTTTTGTTTTTCTCCAGGAAATGTTTATTGAATTTCTACTGCATGCCACACACTGTTTTAGGTTATGGAGACACAGTGTGAACAAACAGGTGAGATCATCCTTTTTTCCTTTGGGCCAGAATTCCTGCTCCTACCAACCCCTTCAGGTTAGATCTCACCACACTGTCACAAAAATCTATGACTTGTTCCTTCCATTTTCATCCACCATGGGATTTCGTTTCCTGTAATCTTCACATCCTACCCAGCCTTTGGGTCTCAATGGAAACCTATATTGCCTAAGAAGACAGACCTTTCCTATTTATAGTGACCTTTTCATCCTTTGGATTCTTATTATTTTGTGTTTATTTATGCATATCTATGGGGGTAAGGTGGAGGGATGTCTGTTGAGGGCTTAATAATATAATACCTTGAATTGGGAGTTGCCCTTTTTTAAACATCTTATCTCAGTCTTCACATAATTTCTTAGCAATTAGGATGCAAGAATATGGTTGCTTTGTTCCTTGTTTACTTATCAATTGAGAACTTTCATTAGTACAGGACATAATGAGCTACCACTGAAGAAGTAAGTCCCATCTGTCACTGTAACTCATAAAGGCCAAAGAGAAGAGCAAAGACGTGCTCTAGTAGGTTCTATGTTGTGTCCTGATGGCCATAAAAAGGATGTGATGAATTTTTCAAGCCCATTTGGTGTCTCCACAAGCATGAAACTCTCATTTTTCTTCAAGAGTGTATACTTCTTTCAGAGATCAAGAACCATGCTTATATCTTTTTGAACGATTCCCCAGTCTTTTTCCATATACAATAAGCACTTGGTGGTGAAACTATCAGATGATATTTGAAAGTGTGGATTGTGTTACAATCAATCATTTCATTTGCAAGACAATTTATGCATCTGCACTAAACAACTTCCACTCTTTCTTGTTAAAAATAACTGCATGTTTCATAGGCATTTCTATAAATACATCCAATTTTACAATGCTTCTTCCTGTAAATAACCAGTGTGGTTTCTACATTATCGAACATGGATACACATATGTGTCCTGTACCATTGGCTTGGATTTGCCAAGAAGTGTTATTGATGAATGTGTGGAATGCCCTTTTTCCAGAGTCAAACATCTGGTTTTGGCACCAATTTTCAGGCCAGCCCCGTGCTCAGCACAAAAATGGAATGTACTAGATTTGCTTGGGTAGACATTGCTCACGCAATCCACATTTCCAAATGCAAAGGCCATTGCAAAATTCATTTAAGTTGATTTTAGGTGTGACATGGAATCAATATCCTTCTGGCTTGCTTTGGGTTTTTGCTAGTGCTACCATCCCATATTAATCATTGCGTTACAAGTTTCAGTGTTACAAGGGAAGACGTAATTTACGAGCACTCAAATAAGGGCTAAGTAGCAATTTCCATATCAACCATCAAGAGAACACCTGCAAATTTTTTAAATTGCAGCAGCTGCTGAGCTTAATTTTATTTTTTATTGTGAACCTATGGTCAGATGTGAAAATGGAAAAGGCAACCATTTTGTGTTTATGCTTAATTGCACTATATAATAGACAACTGTTTACTTAAACCATAATATTATCAAACCCTTTGGCTTATACTGTGTTATAGTGCTGAGATGTAAGTGGCTGGATATGAGCTTCAGCTGTATCCTAGAGCTGCTACTGTATCCACTAGTGTCACCTTTTCTTTTTCCAACAACTATTGATTGAGGGATAACTATGTGTCTGTCAGTATAGTAAGTGCTAGGGATATAGCCACAAACGGAACAGAGCCCCTAGAAAGTCAAGCAGGAGTGGTGAGACAATAAAAAATAAATTAACAGATAAATACGTAATAAATAAGCAATGTGAATTAAAATAGAGTGAGAGGATAGTGACAGATGGGGTGACAGCTGAGCACACACCTGAATCAAGTGAGGGAGTGAGCCAGCCGTGCAAAATGGATACCTGAGAGAAGAAGTGTGGTCTGAGTGGAGAAAAGGAGAAAGTACAGAGCCAATGCTCTGAGGCAGCAGCTTCTCCAGCCTCTTCCATTAGAGGACAGGACAGCAGTGTGGCTGCAGCAGAACGAGCAGGGGCAAAGGTGGTAGTTAGTGGGACAGCAGTGGTGAGATTCTCGTAGACCCTTTGGTAAGGGTCTTTGATTATTCCTAAGTGTGATGGGAACATATTGGGGGCTATATCCCTAGAGCCTAGCATAGTCAGCCTGATAGTAAATGTGTATTGAATGAAAAAAAAGATGAAAATGGAATTACAAATTGTATTCAATTCGGCAACCAATAAGGACTTTAGAATAGGATTATAAAGTCTCATTCTTTGCCCTGTATCCTCTACATCTCTTTTTGAATATGGATTTGATCCTTCCATACTTCTAGTAATTTTCACTGTCAGAATAGTCACATTAAATTCTTCTTCTATCAACTACACCAGTGGGTGAGTCAAGATTGCATCTGCCTCACTCCGGTTGACTTGTTATGGAAAGACTTGGACTGTTTCTTTGTGTGCCTTAGCACTGCCTTGTCGTTTAAGCCCTTTATTCCTTGTCATTCTCTAGATATAGCAGAAGCTCTCCGGAGTCAAAGAGGGACCAAGCTGTCTGATGTCCCCACAAACCAGAGTGTTGGCCAGTGTGATTCATACAATCAAAATTGGTGTTTTTTGAGGTTTTTTTTGAGATTCTGGGTATCTAAAACAAAGCAGACAGCCAAAATATATTTTGACATCCTTACCTAACCTAAAGGGAAAAACATGGGCTTAGAATTTAGACAGATGTAGGCTGTAATTCTGAATCATGGCTCTAATGCATGGGGAAGTAGTAAGCATGCAGGTTCTGCATGTATACACTACCCCTTACTACTTATGTGACTTTGGGAAATTTGCTTCCTCTTTCTGTTCTTCAGCTTCTCCGTTGGCAGAACATGGAAAATAAAAGTATTTCCTTCAGAGCTGTGATGATTAATGAGTTAGTACTATATGTGTAAAGTGCTTAGGGAACACCTGAAATACAGAAAGCATAAAATAACTATTAGTTATTACTAGTATTATACTCACCATGTGCCTGTAGAATCGCTTAGGGTCTATGACCCTCATCTGAAAATCAGGGATTGTTGATACCTATCTTACAGGATGAATAAGAGAAATAAATGAGATGATAAATAAAAATAGCTAGCATCATACCTGAGGGTAGTACTGAAATTGGTAACAGTAATATTGAAATTGTTATTATTTGAGGTGGTTTTTCAGAGACTGATATTCAGGACATGGCTCTGTGGCTTCTTCATACACGACAGTAAAGCTCTTCTGATTTCTGATTTCTGCTTTGGAATATTATTAAATACTAGATTCTACAACCTACACCATGGCCATTTGTTCCCTTCAATAACATATATTGAAATGGTAGATCATGAAACAGTTAAAATGCATTTGTTTGCAATTTTAAAATATCTGATTAAATAAGTAAGAGCAAAAGGTATTACCTCCCAGCATCGGCCGTCTACCAGGAAGGTAGGGTGCAGCATTACTGGGTTCTCTAGTTCTAGGAGATTGTCAGGGAGGCAGAATCCTTCTACCCTCCACTTGGGTAATCACCAGATTTGCCCTCAGATTAGCTATCCTTGTAGTTAGAATACATCTATGCTCAGCAATGTCCAGAGGCAAAAAAGAAAGCTGGGAAATACATCTCAGAAGTCCCCAGCAGACCACCCTGACATCTCATTGGCTGGAACTGGATCATATGCCCTCCTATAAACCCATCACTAGCAAGAAGAAAGGGCTCACCTTGACTGGTTTACACCAACCAAGATTTACCTGTGGTTTTCAGGTAGAGTCATTCTCTTCTGAGTCCTATGGGGAAGTGGTGGACCCCAAAACAAAATGAGGGCTCCGCCCTCCAAGAAGAAAGGAGAATAGGATGCAGTGTTGACAACAGTGTCTGATATAAATGACCAGCAAACCTTGCCACACTGCTTGTACTAGCTTCTAAAATGCACTCATGCTAAGATCTTCTGTTTTTATGAGCACAAAACACTGACTGACTGATTCGACGGTGGCTGCACTCATGTTACTCATCCCAGCCTATGGTTCCCAAGCCTTGGATATTTCCAAAGCAACCTTGTCTTTTTAGATACCCAAACACAACTTAGAAGTTGCAAAGACTCTCCTGTGAACATTTCAAGAGTTCTGGGTCAGAGACTTTCTTATTGCCAATTGAGTTGGATTTTGCCCTCAAACCAAGTTTGCACAATCCAAGATGCCAGTGGAATGTGGGACAGCCAATGTAGAACGGAGAATTTGTTCTCAAGTGTGTCCTTTTTGGGTTTGTAGTAATATTGTTAGTGCTTTGAAGAGGGCAAGAAAATGCTAGCCTTGCTCCTTGTTTATTGAATACAACCTGCTATAAACTCATTTTATTTTCCTCGTAGCTGTATTTGATTTTCATCTGTGCTGGTGCCTCAAATAAATGTCTGGCAGAACCAGCTGGAGAGGATTTGATACTGAGAGAGATCACTTTCTAAAAATGTAGTTAATTATGAGAAGCAACGAAACAGTTAAAAACTAAACAGCAGGAAACTCTTCTTGCTGAGAGTACAAATTGTACACATTGTACTCTCAGCACTGACCATGCACTGGCTACAAGACACATTTAACAAGACGGGGAGAACGAGAGTGAGAGAGCGCACACGCATGCCTGAGAGAGAAAGAGAGAGAGAGAGAGCCAGCCTCTAATTGAAATTTCCCTTATAGACTCTTCTAAAAATGTTAAGTAAGATGCTGAATAAAATCCACCTTAAATAAGTGGGATTTAATACTTCATACTTAAGTAGTAAGCAGTGGCTATTAATATTTAATACTTGCTTACATGGACTTAATTTCCATAAATGGAAAAACTCATTCTTCTTTACTATAGTCTTTCTTTTGCTGTCAACACGCTAGTGTCTTTAAATATCCATTATTCATTACAAAATACAATAATCTTTTCTCTATTATCCTTCTTAATCTTTCTGCAGTATTTGATTTACTCATTCCCTTTTTGAATTCCCCCCACCTTGGGATCTGGACTAATTATATTCAAACTAAAAACATGTTAATTCTGCATTATAAATGGATTGATGGAGCCAGTGGCCACCGGAAGCCAGTAGAGAGTCAGAAATAAGAGGTAATCACTGATTTACATATAGGCATAAGCAATGTGAGTCTACTATTACGTCCGTCGTTCTAAGACACAGACTTTCTTAGCTCAGAGATCCAGGCAACCACACTGGAGTTTTGTTGGGCTCAATCCAGAGAGAAACAATTGAATCAACGTATGGGTCAAGGTCCCAGAGTAAAGACCCAAGAAGAATGAAAAAGGTAGATGAACCAGAGGAACTGGAGGGTAACCAGTAAAGCAGAGAGCTCTTCCATGCAACGCAAATCACGGCAAGAAAGAGACATGGAGAAACTGATCATAGGCCAATTAATAGTCAAAATCACTAGTTCATCAAAGCTGAACTTCCTGATTTCCCTATTTCGTTTGTCGGTATTCTCTTGTCAGCCAGCATGTCTTGAAACCTCATTACTCTTGGAAGATACCTTTATCCTTACTCTTCATGCAAAGGTCCTGCTGAATCCTAGACGTTCTAATGTTTCCACTTTTCATATCCATTTCCTCTTCTGTTCCCGAACGTTATATTGTTTCAGACCCTTAGTTCTCACGTAGTCTATTATTACAGCTTCCAAATGCTTTTCTTTCCACTCTGTCCTCTATAGCATTATTAAATTACTTTTCCTAAAGTATATTTCTGATCATTCCCACTACTGTTCATAAACCTCCACTGTCTCTTCATCACTGCTGCCCATATTGTAGTCCAGGCCATCATTAATGCCTCACCTGGCCGACTGCAGTGGACTTCTTATAGACTACTTACCACCTCCAGTTACCCTGACTTTAATCAAGATGGTAACCAGAGTGATTGTTTCTAAAATCAAATGTGAACTCCTTAGTTCCCTGCTTATGGTACTTCAATGGTTTTCTACTGCTTTAATATAGTTTTGAAGGCCTTTCAAGACCTAACCTCTATTTTTATCTCTGATTTCACCTCTTGCTATCATTCAACAACTCTTCTACCCCCTACAGCCCTCTTAGGACATAGAACAAAGAAGTAACTAATAGCAGATGTTTCCTCTTATCAGACAGGGCAGTTCATGTGGGTAGGCACCCGTTTACTCTTTAGAAATTGGCTTGAGGCCATTGTGTAAACAAAGCCTGATGCTCTTTTTCCATGATGCCAGAAACCATGTTGGTTGAAAATGAAAAATTCAGTCAATCATCTGGAGGCATCCCAAATATCCAGATGTTTGGCATCATGTAGACAAAACAGCCAGATGATTCGAAAATAAATTTTCACTTTTCCAGTTAGAATATGTGTTGGTCTCCGGTAGTTATCAAAGGGACAAACATGCCCAAGTGACTTTTCTGAGAAAATGAATTCCAGGTGGAATGGGAAACACCAACAGGCTAAGGAGGAGTGAGGACTGTGGTTATTGCACTTGTAAGATTCTAACAACAATAAAATCATCTGAATTGTAAATTGTTGTTAACAATACTCTGCCTTGTTCTAGGTTGATACTCCCAGATTTAACTGAGGCAATGGCTTCCACATCAAGAACTTCCACAGACACCCTGACATGCACTAGGCATGAATCCACATACGTTGCTCTAAAATGACTCGAATGCCTTTTGGGTGCAAACCACTTTAGTTACCTGGAAGAATGCTGATTCTTACACTAAGGGTTATTGTGACTAAAGCTGACATTTCTGGACCTGTACCTCATAGCCAAGACAACCTGCAGAGGTGAAGAATGACTGATCCAATGGCAAAATCAACGATAATGGTTTTGAGTCACCTGAAGAAGAAAAATAAGCAATAATTTAATTCAACTAACAAATGAATAGTAAAGCAAGAAGATATGTTTCCACTACTCTGCTGTAGGGAGGAAGCTTAAGCATTTGTCTGAAGAGACTATATCTAGGCCAAGAAACACAGGGAGGTTAAATGTGAACAACCCCAAGGAGAACCAAGGAAGGTAGTACTATAGAATTTGTGTCTGAATCTATTAAAACTGAAGTTCACTCAAAATTTAAGTTTACAAAGTCTGTTACTGAAGCCCTTTTACATTCTACAGATATTTGTCCGTGATTTAATGTTATCTGGGCAAATATACACTGTTGAGAGAATCAGCTGTAACCATTTGTGACTTGGAGAACCCTTGGTTAAAAAATGGCTGCTATCTTAGATGCACGGTCTCCAGGCAATATGTACAATGTACAATATGTACAGTGTACAATGACTCAATGTTTAAATATGAAAAAAGTTTTCCTTGCAAAATTTATCACCAGTTGGTTGAAGTTCATGGAGAGGATATTTTCACCAAGCAGCAAATTGATGGGAACATTTTCGAGGTAGGAGATTCGTGACGCATAAGATGTGGGAGGTCAGCAAACAAACAGAGGAGACCGTATTAGGGTTGAGCAGCAATGGTAACAGCGACAGCAAATCCGTATCGAAGCAGAATATAATCTAAGCAGAGAAGTGTAACTCATTGAATTGTTTTCTACTATATAAATGTGAAGTTGGGTAGGAAATCACATTATTGTGCTCTTTAAAAGCGCATAATATTTATTTCCCTCATAGGAAAATTGGTTGAGCAAAAATACCTTGTGTGTTCATTGCACCAAATGCATTTGTAGCAACATCAGTCCCCTATCTTTTGGCATTCACCTTGCTAGTAACATGGGGACTGAATCAAAGGACCTTTAAATATTTGTTCAACTCTAGAATTGCCTGATTATGGTGGAGAATTGGCAGGTCTGTCTGGTTTATGAATAGCAAAGAGATAGACTTCATGAGAACAGAGCTCCTCTTTTTTAAAATCATTGCAGCCCTAGGTCTTGAAGAATTTTGTAAAGTCTAAGAAACAACATGTGGCTCTGCTTCTATGAGGCAGATGAGAGTATTTTATTATTTTAGAGGGAAGGCAAAAGTTGATGGCATCCTGTGGGTATAAGTTATTCTTTGGAATCAGGATATAACTTGGAGATCTGTTAATTTCCATAGATATATACATCCTGTCCACTCTCGCACATGCATAGGAATAATTAAGGTTTTGCATGGAAAACTCTTTACCACATGATGTTGAGACCAAGTGTATGGAATACACACTCCAACATCTGGTTATAATTAGCTCCAACTAGTATACAATAAAAATACATTCAAAGAACTAGGGTGCGTGCTGAGCAGAAGGCTGATAGTTCTTTAAAGTTCTGTTCTATTATTACATTTCTTCTACTTTCATATTAAATTTCAATTAAATAGTCTCACTGGTTCATTGGAGTAGGTTTCCATTCAAAATGAACATTTGTCAGCAGATGCATTTATAAACAGCTGTGGTTTTCTTTGGGTATATACAGTGTCATTATCCAGACCATCTGGCCATTCTCCTGATGGTGTTTCTTATTTGGGCTCTCTCTCTGACATAATAATTTATTATCTCTAATCTGCTTGATTTCTTCAAAGAGAACTTCTCTCACACCTCATAGAACCAAAAAAAAAAAAAAATTGACAAATTAAAAAGGTTACAGGAGATGAATAGACCTTTCTAAAGGTCACTGCATGGCCTAGTTACTCTTTTTTTTTTCTCTTTTTACTATAAAAATGCAGCCTGATTATAGAGAAAAGTCTGTTTAAAAACAGAACAATGCTACATTAATATTTTTAAAAGAAAGTGTTTCCAAATTTAAATATTTTCTGGGATTTGTTTGATTTATTATTTGTTTAATTTTAGAAACCTTGGCCACTACTCAAATGATTAAGAAACAACAGCTTTATTTTTTTCAGGGCTTATCATGCTAGCCCATGGCTTTCTTTTCTTTCTTTTTTTAAAAATTTTTATTAAATCGATTGGAGTGACATTGGTTAGTAAAATTATTTAGGTTTCAAGTGTACACTTCTATAATATATCATTTATGTACTGCAATGTGTATTCACCACCCAAAGTCAATTCTCTTTTCATCACCACATATTTGATCCCCGTTACCCTCTTCTACTATCCCCCTCGCCCCCACCCTCCGGTGACCACTAGACTATTGTCTGTGTCTATGAGTTTTTGTTTGTTTGTCTTGTCCGTTTGTTGCTTACATTATTATATCCCACATGTGAGTGAAATCATATGGTTCTCAACTTTTTCTGTCTGACTTATTTCCCTTAATATCAAGATCCATCCGTATTGTCTCAAATGGCCATATTCCATCTTTTCTTATGGCTGAGTAATATTCCATTGTGTATATGGACCACATCTTCTTTCTCAACCGTCTAGCAAAGGACACTTTGGTTATTTCCATGTCTTGTTCACCATGAATACTGCTGTAATGAACATAGGGGTACATGGATCTTTACAGATAAATGTTTTCAGATCTTTGGGGTAGATACGCAGAAGAGAGATTCCTGGGTCATATGGTAATTCCATTTTTTCAGTTTTTAAGGAACCTCCATACTGTTTTCCATAGTGGTTATAACAATTTACATTCCCACCAGCAGTGTATGAGTGTTCCTTTTTCTCTATAACCTTTCCAACTCTTTTTATTACTTGTCTTGATACTAGCCATTCTAACAGGTATGAGGAGGGATCTCATTGTGGTTTTGATTTTCATTTCCCTAATAGCTAGTAAAATTGAGCATGTTTTCATATATCTGTCGGTCTTTTGTATATCTTCTTGGGAGAAGTGTCTGTTCATGCCCTCTGCCCATTTTTTAATTGGATTGTTTGTTTTTTTGTTGTTGCTGAGTTATATGAGTTCTTTACATATTTGAATATTAGCCCCTTAGCTGAGATGTCGCTCGCAAGTGTCTTCTCCCATTTGGTTGGTTGCCTCTTTATTTTGTTGATGGTTTCTTTTGCTGTGCAGAAGCTTTTTAGTTTGATATAGTCCTGTTCATTTATTTTTGCTTTTACTTCCCTTGCCTTTAAGGTCAAATTCATAAACTTCTCTCTGAACCTAAGGTCCGTAAGTATAGTACCTATGCTTTCTTTTATGCCATTTATTGTTTCAGGTCTTATATTTAGGTCCTTGATGCATTTTGAGTTAATTTGTTTATGTGGTGACAGATAGCAGTCCAGTTTCATTCTTTTGCACGTGGCTTTCCAATTTTCCCTAACACCATTTATTGAAGAAGTTTTTCTTTTCTCTATTGTATGTTTTTGGCTCCTTTTTCTGCCCACATTTATGTGGGTTTATTTCTGGGTTCTCAATTCTATTCCATTGGTCTGTGTGTCTGTTTTTCTGCCAATATGATGCTGTTTTGATTATTGTCGCTTTATAGTATAAATTGAAGTCAGGGAGTGTGGTACCTCCAGTCTTATTTTTTTTCTTAGGATTGCTTTGGCTATTAGGGGACTTTTGTGATTCCATACAAATCTGATGATATTTTGTTCTATTTCTTTAAGAAATGCCATTGGAATTTTGATGGGGATTGCATTAAATCTGTATATTGCTTTGGGTAATAATATAACTATGTTGATTCTTGTAATCCATGAACACGGAATGTCTTTCCATTTCTTTATGTTTTTTTCAATTTCATTTAATAGTGCCTTACAGTTTTCATTGTATAGGTCCTTCACATTCTTTGTTAAGTTTATTCCTAGGTGTTTTATTCTTTTTGTTGCAATTACAAACAGAATTTCTTTTTCTGAGATTTCATTGTTAGTATATAGGAACACAATGGGTTTTTTGTACAGTGGTTTTGTATCCTGCAACTTTACTGTATTTGTTTACTGTTTCTAATAGTTTTTTTGGTGGAGTCTTTAGGGTTTTTTTTATATAAAAAATCACATTGTCTGCAAAAAGTGACAATTTGACTTCTTCATTCTCAATTCGGGTGCATTTTATTTCTTTCTCTTGCTTGATTGCTCTGGCTAGGACTTCCAATACTATGTTGAAAAACAGTGGTGAGAGGGGACATGCTTGTCTTATTCCTGATCTTAGAGGAAAAGCTTTCAACTTTTCACCATTAAGTATACTGTTAGCTCAGGGTTTGTCAAATATGCCCTTTATTATGTTGAGGTACTTTTCTTCTATACCCATTTAATTAAGTGTTTTAATCATAAATGGATGTTGTATCTTGTCAAATGTTTTTCTGTGTCTACTGATATGATCATATGATTTTTATCCTTTATTTTGTTTATGTGGTGTATCACATTGATCGATTTGTGTAGACCATGTTTTTCTTACCAGCATTTTCAGTCAGGATGGTACAGCAGTGGGAAAAAAGAGAGTAGAGTGAGTTTACTTTAAAAGCTCCATGAGTAGCATAGGGACCTAAAAGTATGCACTCTTCTTATTCAGATTCTATCTGTAAATTTTAAAAATGCAGGCAGGTATAAGGAAATGGCATTTTACCTTAATGTGAGCCCAACATATAATAAGTATATTAGTAGTCAAAGAAAAATGTGGGGAAGAAAATGTAAGTCACATTCTTATAATTCTCTTATTATGAATATATAAATTATTAACCTTTGATATCAAAGTCATGTATAAATTTTTAGCAAAATTAGATTTGAATGCAAAATACTGAATATAAAATAAGAGCTTGTTATTTCCAAAGTGAGGACTGAATCTATCAATGACCTAGAAAACTCAGCAGGATCATTTGCTCATTGTAAAAATAAAAAGCAAATACAAATGTTTATCCTCTATAATGTCAGTGAAAACACAAGTAAGTTTTAAATTAGAAAAAAATGGCAAAAGTTTATTTTAAAGGATAAATTATTTTAAAAGTTGATGATGTGAAAGAAAAATTGGAAACGGCATAGTTAAAGGTAAATAAACATTACACTTACTGTACATTTATTCAAATAACCAAATGCTTTTTTTATTACCCCTAGATTATTTAAAATATATTTATTCTTAAATTAGTTGTTAAATAAATAGTTTGGGAGGCAAAGACATGTCATAAGAGATAAATAGGGGAGTGCTGAACTTAGTAGATATTCCAAAGCTCCCTGAGAGTTAATGTAGAAGCTGGGAAAGTCTAGCACTCTCTTGTGAATAATATATTGTATAAGAATTTACATTCATAACGATAATCATCAACAGTTACTAACATCACAAAAAGAGAGACAACCAGACATTATATACCTTCCAGTGTAGAACAACACCACCTTTAAAGTAGTTTTGCCTAAGGGAAAATTACACCTGACACTCCATCTATCTCATAATTTACAGGCAATGTAGAGGAAAGAGACACATGTAGGATGATACCCAGGGGGATGCAATCAGCAAAATATAGACTGTGGGAAACTATAGGAGAAAATACAGGTTCTTCAACAAAAAGTTGAAATGAAAAAAATAGGTTGAAAAGGTACCTATAGATTAAAAGAAACTTAGGAAACATCCCAATCAACTGCAAAGTATGGACCTTATTTGGAGTTAGAACCAAAAATGAAATGATAATAAAATCATGATAATTGGGTATATGATAATAATGAATTTTAATTTTGTTAGATGCAATAAAGACATTATGATTATATATATATATATATATATATATATATATATATATATATATATATATATATATATATATTTTTAAAGAGTCCATATCTAAATACTAAAATATTTAGAGAAAAAAATTGAATTTTTCTTTAATTTGAGGTGGGGGCTAAGTGGGTAGGGAAGAGACAAAACAGGATTGGCCATAAATTGATCATTGTTAAAGGCAGAAAATTGGTTCAGTATATAGTACTACTCTCTCTTCTTTCACATATGAAAGACATTCTCCATAATAAAATATGTTATAAAAAAAGAAATGTCATATACGAGAAATACAGTTATACCCTATGCTCTTCAACAGAGTATTATTTTTAATGATGTAATAGTTTAATATACAATTATCAAAACAGTGTTACTGTGTAACACTGAAGACCTCATAGGAAGAGAATTTGCTCCCTTCCTTAGAAAACCAGTGTGTGACTTGTCTTCCACGGGCACTACAATGGTTCAACAAGTAAGGCAAATACCATGAGTATATTAATATGAAAGCTGCAGTTTGCAACATAACATCTTCAGGGGAGGTGAAGTAGACGAGCGGTAGTCATTCTGATTAACAAGTAACATCATAACACGTTGGTCTGCAGCATCAAAATTGTCCATGTAAGTATCTTTGTTCTTAGTGATCAGGGGTACCATGTTGTCTCTGGTCTTCTTTGTGTTTTGTGTGAGATCCATCAGAGAATAAGCATTTTTAACCCCCAAAAGCATTGTTACCAGTCCAAAGTGTGCCTGATACTTCAAAAGGCCAAAATTCAAAATGTCAGAGATTGGAATGAGGAAAGGTTTATTGGTTGAGAAGGTGTGAGCAGAGAAGATGAGAGACCTAATCCTCAAATCCATCTTAAGAAAGTACAGAGTTCAGGTTCCTTTTATGTCAAGGGGAGGGAAAATGGAAGGGGCTGTTTTTGTAAAAACTCAAGGCCCAAGCAGAATTCCTCTAATGATTAACTTGTCTAAAGCAGGAGCTATTAGCCTGACGGCAAGGGAACAATGTAGGCTTGAACAAGATGGAGTCAGGGAGACCAAGAGCATTTCACTGTTACACAAGTACACAGCTTTATCTCCCCAAATCCTCCATTCAGAACAATGTGCTGTCTTGGGGTTGTCTTTCTGGATGTGAAGATTTACCACAGATTTGCTGCAATGATCTATAACATCACATCTTTTATAAGCTAGGTAACCATGGTAGTAGCTGCTGCTATCCATTCAACTTGTATGCTGGAAATCAGACTCCATTTTACATTGAACTAAATTCTAAAATAAAAAAAAAAAAAGAAAAGAAAAGAAAAGAAAAGAAAAGAAAATAGTTATTAATATTAAAAAAATTAACAAATTTAACAAAAGATAAAGTGGTATGGAGCCAATCAATGGTAATTTAATTATCTTCTCTTCAGATAATAAATCTTAAGTGGAAGAAAGACTTCTTACTCATTAGGGATATAACTGAATTATTCTCTTCAGGTAAGGTTCTCTCTGATATAAGAGGAAACCAGGAGCTAAGGAAGTAAGCTGGAAACTTTTCAAATGTCTCCAGGATGTTTCCTTCTAGACTCTTTGTGACACCGTGATTTAGAATAAGAAATATGAATGTAGTCTCTGTCCCCATTTTGAGAACCAAGTTCCTAAAACCCTTGGAATTTCTTAAATGATTAGAGGAACAAAGGTGTCTTCTGTTATATTAATGTGATGCCCTTTGGAAAACACCTAAGGATGGGGGCTGGTTGCCAGGAGAACCAACCCTAGGATGAGAGGGTTGGAACTTTTAGCTCCGCCCCAGACCTCCTGGGGGAGGAGAGAAACTGGTGATTAAGTTTAAAAACCAATGGCCAATGATTTAATCGATCTTATCTACTTAATGAATCCTCCATAAAAACTGAAAAGGATGGGGTTCAGAGAGTTTCTGGGCTGGTGAACACGTGAACATTTGGGTAGAGATTTGGGGAGAGGGCATGGAAGCCCTGCACCCTTTCCACATACCTTTCCCTATGCACCACTTCCATCTGGCTGTTCCTAAATTGTGTCCTGTTATATTAAGCTTGTAACCTAGTGAGTAAACTGGTTTCCCGCATCCTGTGAGCTTCTGTAACAAATTAATTGAATCCTCGTTTGGGGTCATGGGAACCTCTGATTTACAGCTGGTAGGTCAGAAGCATAAGTGACAACCTGGGCTTGCAATTGTTATCTGAAGTGGAGGGCAATCTTCTGGGACTGAACCCTTAACCTGTGGAATCTGACACTAACTATGTGGAGTGTCAGAATTGAGTTGAACTGTAGGACACCCTGGTGGTGTTGGAGAATTTTATGATGGTGTGGGAGGAAGCCTTCCACCATCGTAATTGGAGTTGGAATCATTACTCCTTAAAGTTGCTTTCTAATTCCCCTGTTCTAGCAATGGCATCACAATTCTCTTACTCCCACAGACTTGAAATTGTGCTATAATTTCTATCTTTTCTTTCAATTTCAGGTGCAATCAGTTAACAATTCCTGATGAATCTTATTTTTCAATGTGTCATGTGTTGTCCTCTCTCAACTTTACTTTCCAAACTTCACATCTGCGTCCTGTTTAATTGCTAAATCCTCATATTACTGACCTACTACAGAAGCCCACCCCTTATCCACGGTAGATGCCTGAAACCCTGGACAGTACCAAACCCTATATAGAGAGTACGATGTTTTTTCCTATGCATACCTATGCTAAAGTTTAAACTATTGTGCTTTGGGGACATGAATAAGTAAAATGAGGGTGACTTGAACACAACTACTGCAATAAAAAACTGAGGTGGCTATTAAGTGACTAACAGGCAGGTAGAGTACACAGTGGGGATATGATGGATAAAGTGATGATTCACATCCCCAGTAGGATGGACCAGGACTTTGTGTGAGTTCATCACACTACTCAGAATGGCGTACAATTGAAAACTAATGGGTAGTTTATTTCTGGAATGTTTTATTTAATATTTTCAGATCACAGTTGACTGCAGGTAACTGAAACCATGGAAAGCAAAACTGTGGATAAGCGAGGCACCACTGTACTATCAAATACTCATTTCTTGAGTTACTGAGTTCATTTTGGAGAGGTCTGACAAGTATCGAGAAGATTGGAGCTGTATTTGTTCAAGATGGAATATCGTACTCCCTATAATGCAGCTTAAGATAACGTTAGCATTTCCCCTAACCATACCCACTACTGACTTATAGCCTTTGCACTTTTAATTAAATGCAAGGATTTTTTCCCATATTATATCAAAATTACATCTTCCTAGTGTGTATTGGTGCAAGAACATTTCTTTTTCTTATACAAATATAAGAATTGATGTTTATCCATGTTAAGTTTATTATTGCTGAATCTGTCAAACCATTCTTTAAGACCATCTTGGATTCTGATACTATCATTTGTTATATTTGTTACCCCTCCTACTTTTTTCTTTGCTAATTTTGAACAAGTCTTTATAATTCTTTCTCCAGTGTATTGATAAAAGTATCGATTTATTCATTTATTTACGTAATGACTATTAACTGAGCATTTAATACATGCAAGCACTTATTCTAGGTGCTGAGGATTTAGTGCTAAGCAAAACAGACATGGTCTCAGCTCTCATGAAGCTTATATGCTAGGGAAGTAGTTTTCCAACTTTAGCATGCATCCGAATAACCTGGAAGACGTGTTAAAATATAGATTATTATAATGGTGTCCATCCCCAAAGTTTCTGCCTTAGTTGGTCTGGTGTGTCCATGTGGGGAGTGAGATTCTGTGTTTCTAGCAAATTCCTAGATGATGCTGATGTTGCTTGTCCTGGGCCCACACTTTGAGAACCATTGTTCTCAGGAGAGTTAGACATTTAAATGCTAAGGACTTAGAAGCAAACATGAGTTCACAGGACTGAGGACAGATTTTTGCCTAGAGAATGCTCCAGGGTTTATATCATTCTATATGTTATATGTCAATATGACAAAAACAATAGGTTGACAATTAATTATGGTAAAAGAGATTATTCCATATAGTGGGGAGGAGTCAAGGGCATACTCATAGAAAATCAAACTGCTCTTGGATAAGTTAATCAGTTAACTCAAGTGAAATGAAATGTTTAATTTCCTACTTCCGTGCTTTCAAAAAATAATGGCTATTGCGTTAAACTAAACAATATTCTCTCAAGTGTTTTGTTCAGAAACTAGTACATTTCTAACATTCTATTAAGATAACTATGAGTGAATGAATAAATGACGATCAGACTAATACGTGATTTTTAGATAAGTGATCCATAGATAAGTGGCAGAATCTGAGCTTGAACTCAGATCTCCAAAGGGGAACAGAGTCAACAGTACATTTAGAGCAGTGAAAACTAATTTCTCAGTCATTATCAATTACCCAGATAAATAAATGTGAGTTGCCTCAAGTTTGAGCATTTATTTTTGCAAGTACAATTAGGCTTAGGCATCTCATGAGATATGGAGAGTGATGCATCTGAATCCCTTGGGAATTTTCCTTCATCTCAGATTCTTAACGATTTTGTGGGGACAGAGCCAGGAGTGCAGTTTCCAGGCTCTCAGCCTCACATAGAAAGGTGCTGGCTCAGGTAGTAAATGGCCATCAACTGTGATTGGATGGCCATCAGCTGTGGCTAGTTGGCCATCAGCTGTGACCAGTGAGCCATTGGCCACTAATATAACTGCTGTGGCTACGCCAGCAGAAAATGGGGGCTAGCAAGAAGATAGTGGCTGAGCCTGCAAGAGCGATTGCAGCTAGCAAGTGAGGTTGGTTGGCAGAGAAAGTGGACAGCGGGCTGTGGACAGTGTGGCTCCTGCTTCCTGTGTCTCCAACCAAGCTGTCAGTGAGAGTATAGTGGTATGGCTCCCCTACCTATGGCTCCGTGTGTGTTCTTTTTTGGCCTCACCATATCCTGAGTTCATATGTGGGGAGCGGGAGCAGAGACCCCGCAGGCCACCCCGCATGACATATTTCGTGGAAGAAAGCCAAAGAATTGGACAATCTATACTGTTAACAGCTGTGATCTAGCAGACTGGCTTTAGGGAAAATTCAAGGGCTGGCGCACTCAGATGGGATCTATTTGACCCAACTTAAATATGCTCTCTATGTAGACTGCCCAGCCAGAACAGGTCACTGAAGAGATGGGTGGTGATTTTTAAAGGTTGCAACGCAGGGTCCTTCCTAGAGCCTGTATCCGGGGGCCTTGCTTCCAAAGTGATAACCGCACCATAGACCTGCCACAGTGGCTTGTTTGAACCATCCTTTGTGTTGTTCTGGGGATAAACCTAACAGTTTGTAAATCAGCTCGCTACTGAGCTAAAATATGCCTGTGCACTGTCAAAAACTCCTAACATTTATTAGCTCGTCAGATGAACGGTTCAGCTCTTAAACACCCAAATGCTTTGGCTTTCTGATGTCAGTCACATTTTTTTTGGTTTTGAAGTAGAAATATATTTTCGTTTGTTTTAGTCCTTGCCTATTTTGAGTCCACCAATAGCTCTTACTCTATTATTTTATAGGTATAATTACCGTGGTGCTCTCTAAGTTCCACAAGGATGGAGGCTACATACTTTATGTTGTTGAAATTAAAGTGAAATGAAATCACACACCAGTAACCGAAGCTGTTGAAAGAGTCTGGATGGTTCTCTGCATTCAGAGGGGGAGTAGTGGTTTACATGCACAAAGCAGGCTCCTGAGGACTGAACTGTGTCCCCTCTAAATTCATACATTGAAGTCCTACGGCCCAGTGTGGTGGTATTTAGAGATAGGACCTTTGGGATGAGATCATGCGTGGGGGAACCTTCATGATCAGATTCATCCCCTCAGAACTGCAGAGACCAGAGAGCTTGCTCTCTCTTTCTCTCCTTGCCATGTGAGGACACAGCAAGAAGGCAACTGTGTACAATCCAGAAAGAGAGCTCTCATCAGAAACTGACCACGCTGGCACTTTAATCTTGGGCTTCCAGCCTCCAGAACTGTGAGAAAAATAAATTTTTGTTGTTTAAGCCACCCAGCTTGTGACCTTTTGTCATGGCAGCCCAAGCTGACCAAGACAAAGAGAAAGTGTTTTAAATGAAACTTTTAAATGAATTAAACCGTCTGCACTAATAACACTCTTAGAATTTTTCTGCAAATGAAGCAGACTCAATTGGTCTTTTAAAAAGACGAGTTGTACTTGAACTTTGCACATGATGAAGACATGATCTGATTGTTAATTTTTATTGTATATCCTTGCAGATACAACGTGTTAGAAAATATTAATAACAAGATGACACTAAATGACTTTGGTGCAGTATACGAACTCATCAGCAATGAGAAAATAATGGGAAAACATGTATCCCTTCTCCTCTCTCTGTAAGAAAATTGTTGACCTCCAGAACAATCCCCAGAATCATAACTAATTAACTTGGACATGCCGTTCTGGGAGTATATAATTTGAAACGCCATACATACTCACCTGAACTACAGCTATATCTTAACAGAACACGATAGCAAGCTAAGTTGTATAAAAGATTCTGAGGAGCTTAGGAGGACACTGATTGGCAGAGAACCAAACAAAGCCATCCTCTGAGTCAGTCAGATGTTCAGATTTCCAGTAAAGGTCGCACAAACAACTACCAAAGTGCACTGATAGTCAACTGACGAAACAACAGCTTCTCTGTTTTCCAAAGCAGTACTTGTGTACAACCCATAAACAAACTGTCAGAGACATTGTACATCTGGACAACACAGTTGCAAAGTTAATTTTGGTTGGAAGAAAAGTATACCCCTGGTTTTAATTTGGGTGGAATTTTGATCTGGGAAAGAATCCTATTGTGGGCATTTCTAATGTTTCTATGGACATGAGAAAACTGTTATGAGCTGCCAAGCATAGAAGATTCTGATAAATAAAATTAACACTTCGAGTGAAGTCAAGGAGAGTCCGAAGGCTTTATCTCATGGGTCATTGAGCTCCATGGACAAGCAACCTGGACGTTCGTAATCACATTATAGATTTAGGATTTTAAGATTCCTATTACAGAAATCACTTTCTTCTTCTCATGTGTGCTCCTACCATTTAGGTAGGTTACTACCAAGGGGATGATTCTACCAAGAAAATGACTGAGCTGTTTCTACCACCTTACAGGACAGTGGTGAGTTTCCTACCATTAGAAAGGAGTAACCACCATCAGCAAAGAAGTCAAGATCCTCTCCTGCCTTCACTAACTTTCAGCTTTAAACCTGTCTACCTAAACCTTCTCTTATTCCTGATATTATTGAGGTCCATTTAAATCCAGTGTCTCCAGGCAATAATGTCAGAGAACCAAATATCTCTTTCCATCCCAATCATTTTTAAATGAAAAATTAGCATATTCATAATGACAGAGAATTTTTGTAAGTGAGGGGAAAGAAAAAAGTGAATCACTTTCATGATGTTGCAAAAGCGAACCCATATAAAAGTCAGATTCTTTCTACCATGCTTGTAATCTTTCTACTTGTCCCCTGAGGAGGCTCTGGTCAACTGCATAATACAGCTGCCTTCTGTTCTGTTGTTGCAATGGACTCTTGATAGTTTCCATCTGCAGTTTGGACCACCTCTGAAGTCTAATCAGTTCAGATTACCATTCGAGGAAGAATCGGAGGAGCCTTCAACACTCAACTATTAGGTGTCGCCCCTAAACACCTATCTTAGCAGCTTTCATCACCATTTTGACAGAGGTGGCCTCCTACTTACATGTGGCTAGACTCAAATGTTTCAATAACGTGGGCTCAAGATGTTGGCTTTTTAAATTTGAGTAGAGCCAACATGCAAAATTCAAAGTTATAAATAGATGCACTTGAGAAACTATTCACTTTTACAAGAGTTGAAAATTTTACAAAGAATTACCACAATTTTCCTAAATAATGACAGCTCCCAGGATTAAATGGACTAGTGTACAGAACCTGTTTTTAGAAAATGTTACCTGCAACTGTGCAGGAACACAAAAATATCACCTTTTATATCAATATTTCATACTCTTCAAGTATATTAATTCACATTATCTTAGTAACAATTTTATAAACAACATAGAAAAAGAATGGTGCCAATTTTATAGTTGTAAAATCTGAGAGAAATTAAATGATTACCATAGGTTTCATTGATTGGGAATTAAAATCAAAACTCAGATTTCAATTTTAAGACCAGTGTGCTTTGTATTATATAGCATCTACCTCTGAATTATTCCACCTGTTAACACGTGGTATCCATTGTTATTTAAAGATTAAGGATCAGTACCGTGTTTCCCCAAAAACAATACCTATTATATTATATAAGACCCGGTCTTATAGTAAAATAAGACCGGGTATATATTAATTTTTGCTCCAAAAGACGCATTGGAGCTGATTGTCCAGCTAAGTCTTATTTTGGGGGAAACACAGTAATCCTAAGTATTAAGGATTATGAACAGTAACTCATAATCAACAATAATGGTACAGCTATGACATACATATTTTTTAATATCATCATAACTGTCTGGTTCTATACCTCCACATATCTTAACTATACCTTAAGCATTGGCTCAATCCCCATATGGAAAATATGAAGACCTATAGATTTTCTGGTGGTTCAGAAAGCAAAATTTGCTGTGACTCTCATATCAACCTGTAACTTATTTCCAATAACTGGGCTTCTTAAAAAAGCTACAATCCTAAACCCAGGTTCCAAATCTCCTCCTTCTTGTCCCAGTTTCCTGTCTTACTTCAATGCCAGTCATGTTAGTTCCTCTCGTTTGAGGGACTCTTCTTGTCCTGACAGGCGCTCTATCTTCAAACAGCACTCATCACCCCTTGCCCAAGCACTTTCACTTGTGCAGCAAGATACCAGCTACCGTGGACTTTGGAATCTGACCATCATGGGTTTGAATCACTCACTCTTCACTTTTAGCCATTAGCTTTCATCTCTACAACAACTCCATGAGGCAGGTATTCAATGTCCACTTTATAAGTTATAAAACCAAGGCTAGTCAATGTCCTGAAGTCTCAGTTTCATAATTCATAAAATGCTACCATTACTATTCTTATTTAATCAGGGCTACTCTAATGTTGACCAGAAATTGAATGTCCTTCAACCATTGCTTTCCAGGCTTTGTGGATTTCCTACAGATCCTGTAGCATGTGTCAAGGCACTAGGTCACCTGTCTTGCTGGTCAGCTCAATTTTTGTGACGATCTAGACTTCCAAATACTCCAGAGACAAATGCAAATGGACAGAAGTAAGCATATAGTTTAGATGAGCACTTTCTTGACATAAGTATAAAATAGCAAGCACATGCTATATACTGTGAAATCTGAAACAATTATCCACTTGCATTCAATTCAAATTTCCATATATCATTGCTTCCTCTTTGTCCTTGGAACAGTCACGTTTGCTTTACCTTGCCTTGTTTTTCTGTCATAGTACTTATCAGTCATTGCTAGTTAGCATTATATTGTGGATCTCTTTGTTTATTGTCAAACTCCTTCTCATGAACAAAGGCTTCTCCTCATCAAAGGAAGGTTGTCTGTTTTGTTCACCTCTTTTTTCTCAGCACATAGAGAAGTGCTTGGAACACAATGATTCCTCAATAATATTTGTGAATGAGGGAGGAAGGAAGGAAGGAAGGAAAGAAGGAAGGAAGGAAGGAAGAAAGGAAGGAAGGAAGAAAAGAAGGAGGGAGGGAGGGAAAGAAGGAGGGAGGGAGGGGCATGCTTGGGGTAAGGTTAGAAAGATAAAGATTTTAATAATATCTAAAACATATTTAGAGATACTCTATGTTCTATTCTAAATTGATATCTGCTAATTAATTTAATGGTGCAATTACATATTAAGAGATGGGTAAGACTGGGAAACTGAGATACAAATATGTTGAGTAATCTGTTCATGGTCACACAACTCTTAGTAGTGCAGTTAGCACTCAAACTCGGGAAATTTAACTCAAGATTCTGTGCTTTTAATCTCCACCACGTATTGCTTCTTTTAATTGGTATATAATTAATTCACAGAGGAAAAAACTAAGACTGGACATTTATTGCTATTAAAGCAAGTGATTTAAAGAAGTGACCCTAAGGAGGTTCTCAGAATTATTGAATTCTGTAAACTCAAAAAACCCTTGTTTAGGCAAATTTACAGTGAACACTTGAGATAAGAGGACTTGGAGAGAGAGAAAGACCAGGCTGAATCATACGTTTCTTGTCCAGACCCAGTATAAATGAATAAATCACAAACAGGGGCCAGCTCGGTGGCTCAGGTGGTTGGAGCACCATGCTCCTAACGCCGAGGTCGCCGGTTCAATTCCCACATGGGCCACTGAGCTGCGCCCTCTACAGCTAAGATTGTGAACAACAGCTCTCCCTGGAGCTGGGCTGCCATGAGCAGCTGGAGGTTGGCATGAGCTGCCATGGGAGTGCTGCCGCGGGCTGCTGGGAGCGCAAGGCTCATAATCCCAGCATAGGCCAGGGAGCTGTGTCCTACACAACTAGACTGAGAAACAACGGCTTGAACCGGAGGGGGGGAGGAGAGGTGGAAGAATGGGGGGAAAAATAAAATAAATAAAATAAATCACAAACAATTCAGAGGACATCCTCATGCAACTCTGAGGGTATTTCAAGGAACCTTCCCATCTGGAATCTGTGCTGATTCTTTTCATGTTGTAGTTCCCCAAGGATGACTCACAGGAAATTGAGGTTTCAGAAATATGTTGTGTTTTTTATGGCATGTCTCTACCTTCACTGCAAAAGTTTCAAAGATAGTGATTTTGCGGTTGTGTTTTT
Organism: Rhinolophus ferrumequinum; assembly: GCF_004115265.2. Classification (NCBI taxonomy): domain Eukaryota; kingdom Metazoa; phylum Chordata; class Mammalia; order Chiroptera; family Rhinolophidae; genus Rhinolophus; species Rhinolophus ferrumequinum. Next base: position 17,722,003 of record NC_046305.1, read on the forward strand.
TCCCATTAAGTTTAAAGAAAGAAATCCACCTTTTCAACTATTTTTTACAACTTCTCTAACCATAAAAACATGTATGCTTGTGTGATGTTAATGATGATGGTGATGACAATCCTCTTGACTGGTACAAATATTCTAGTAAGTAAGGGTAAAAAGAGGGTAACAAAAAAACCAAAACTCTTGGATAGTAGATAAAATTGCAGACAAAAACAGTTGTTGGATAACTGTTTTTGTATTGAGCTGTGCTACGTATTGTGAGGGATATCAAAATATATAGCATCACCCCTGCGTCAAAGAATACACAGTCTGTTGGAAGAGTCAGAGGTAGACCAGTTGTCTCCAGACACAAAATGCAATGGTCACACATTCACTGGGAAAGGATTCATTCCAACTTAAGGAGCATTAGAGCCTTGTGCAAAGAAGGGTGGTGTTTGAAATAGGTTTATAGACTTTCTTCAAAAACACCATAAATAAAGAAGAAATTTGTAAAGGTATAGATGGCAGAAGACGGTGTGGGAAGAAAGCAGAGGTCTTTCTTTTCTCCCTCCCTTCCTCCTTTCCTCTTTCTGTCTCTCTTCCCCTTCCTCTTTCCCACCCTTTCTTCTTTCCTTCCTTTCTCTCTCCCTTTTTCCCTTCTTTCCTTCTTTTTTCTTTCCTTCCTTCCTGTACCTTATATACCAGTAAATGTGTAAAGGGCCAAAGTAGAAGTTCATAAGTCTCCCCACAGTACCTAGGGTGATTCCTGATATATGTGATACTCAATAAATATTATTGAAAAACCTGGGGCATATTGTGTACAAATGGGATCTCAGATAGGTGAACAATTCTAATTTATAGATTAAGGGAAAACTTTTGTGCTATGTCACTTACTACATAGCAGGCAAACATGGGAGGTAGTTGGGTGGTTCAGAGCTCACATTTGCAGAGACACGACAACACTGGGTGGCATCTAAGTCTTGAGGGAAAACCATGTGAAACAACTATTGTAAACTTGAGTCATCCTTAAAGTTGATCTCTTATAACTGTTGTGTGTGATAACTCTTCAGTACATGTTGCCACGCAGCACGCAGCAGCCTACCCGTCTGTCTCCTCGTACCTGCCCCTATACCTGCCCCTAAAGAAAGGAGAGTCTGTGAGACGGATCCTTTCAGGGACTTTGCTTCACCTTTGTGCTTACACCTTATGTCTCCCTGTATGGCCCCAGAAAAATGACTGGTCAGCCAATGACGGGTAAGATTCCCCACGGAGGGAACAACCCAAGCCAGGCAGAGCCACGTGGGGACCAAGAGGAGAACCCATGGGGTTGATAGAGGTGGGCACAGCCCCCACCTTCCCCGGCTAAGGAGAGCCTCTGCCTCTGTGGGTGCATTCCTTCCCACAACTTGCAGGGGAAGAGATTCAATGATGTGCTCTCCATCTATTCATATGCATAAAGGTTTTGTCCCTTGGAGAAGTACATACATCCTGAGACTTAGGGTTCTTCTGCCTGCAGGCAAGGGTGATTGGCTTGAATCGGTTTCCTATTATAATGTATGGGATTCACAGATCTTGAGATTGACAAGCTTTATTTCCTTTACTTCCTCACCGAACTAATAAAACATGCGTTAGCCCCATTCAGGGCTCAGTCCTTGAGGCTGGAGTCCCTTGGCCCTGCTTGCACTCTATTCTTGGCTACTGTCTTTCTTAACCCTGCACCGCCCTCCTCGATCCCCACAACCCTCGTCTTGCAGGATGTGACAAGTACATGTTTTGTACTTGGTACACAAGAAAACCCAGCTTTCATCCTTTGTCTGTATGAGGTCAATATTGATGTCACTGAATTAATTACAGTGTCCTATAGAAAATGACATTAATAAATGATATGAAGTCCTATACATTATGTATATTAAAATGTCTTAATCCAGAAATAATAAAAAAAAGTGTACGTATCTATATGAGACACCCATTGTATGGCTGCAAGAGATAAGGGGATGAACAAAAATTCACAGAGTAAGGCTAGTTTTGTGGCTATCTGTCTTAGTAGACTTTGAGACGTCTAGAATAGGAACCATATTTTTATCCGTTCAATAAGCATTTAGCACCGATGAGGTCGCACAATTAAGTTCATGAACTCACCCTAGAAAAAGTGCTGCATTATCACTATGGTCACCTTCCAAGTACTCCCCTAGGGAAGCTATGCACTGATGCCAGCACCTAGTTCACCCTTCAAAGTAATTTTGGAACTCTCTTTCTGGAATGGCCATCAGAGCTGTCCTCCTATTACCCTTGATGTCCTGAATGCCGTCAAAATGTCTTCCTTTCAGTATTTCCTTTATCTTCGGGTAAAGAAAGAAGTCATTGGGGGCCAGATCAGGTGAGAAGGGAGGGTGTTCTAATATAGTTATTTGTTTACTGGCTAAAAACTCCCTCACAGACAGTGCCATGTGAGCTGGTGCATTGTTGTGATGCAAGAGCCATGAATTGTTGGTGAAATGTCCAGTTTGTTTTCGTCTAACTTTTTCATGCAGCCTTTACAGCACTTCCAAATAGTAAACTTGTTTAACTGTTTGTCCAGTTGGTACAAATTCATAATGAATAATCCCTCTGGTATCAAAAAAAAGTTAGCAAGATCGTGGCAACAAGTTTACGAACGTAATTGTCTGACCTCATATGATGTGTCAGAGGCTGTATTAAGTACTGTGGTACAAAAATGAAAAATATAGTCCCTGCCAATGCTGTGCTTCCAATTGATGGGGAAGAAAGGTAGATAATATAAGATGTACTCGTATGCTGCTGATGATTATTAGGTAATATCTAATACCAGGCACTATGCTAGACAGTGAAAATACATGATTTGTTTGATGTACCCACTTTCTGAGGCAGATGAGGATTTGAAGCTTAGATAGGCAAAGCAACTTTCCCAAGGCCAGATAGCCATTGTAAGTGGTAGAGCTGAGATTAAAACTTTGAGACTCCCAAACCTGTGATCTTATCTGTTTCACAACTTTAGGAGTTGGGAACAGTCACTTCCCAGATCGGTGCCTATGTTGAATCTTAAAGAATGATGAGAAATTAATAAGGAAGAGAAGGAGCTGGGTGGACATTTGAGGCAAGAAAGCAAGTGGCTTATTAAAATAGGGCACATGATGTATTGAGAGAAAGACGTTGAAGGTGTATTTAGAGAAATAGAAATGAGGCATCTAAGAGGAAGCACTAGATACTTCGGCTCAAGCCGTGGCTCACCACCTTGGCTGAACATTAGAATCAACTGGAGGATGTTTAACAAACATCAAAGACTGGGCACCTATCCAGACCAGTTAAAATGAAGCCTCTGGTGGCACGAGTCAGGCATCTGTAGTTTTAAAAGTTCCTCCGGTGATTCTAGCACCATGTTGGGTGACAACCTTCGAGCTGAAGTGACAGGAACCACGGAGGGAGTTTAAGCAGGGAAGTGTGGCAGATGGTTGAGAAGGGCCTAGAAATCACAGGGAAATTAGAAGGGAACTAATGAGTAATGGTGAGGGCCAGTTAGGGCAAACGGGAAGGAGGTGAGGGGAGATACGTGAGGGATGACTAGGGAGTATGTAGAATACACAGGTTTTGGTATCTGTCTGGATGCACAGGCTGGATAAGATAGGGAAGTGACGACGTGGAAATGAATGCCATTTATTGAGATGGCAAATCCAGGAGGAAGGGCAGGTTTGGGGAAAAGATAGTGAAGCCAAAGCCTGTGAACGAGACTGAGATAGAACAGAGAAGTTGTAGAAAAGCCAGAGGACTGTGATACCACAAAAGCCAGGAGAAGAGCAAGTTGTCAAGAGTGCCAAATGCCTCTGGAAGAGGGAACAACATGATTTTATTGAATTGAATGCAAATAGGACAACAGATTGGTGTAGGATTTTCTCCCTTTGTTTACCTTCTAAGAAGAGTCCTGCTTTGGATTTATAAAGTGAATGGGAATAAGAGCAGAACTGGCAGAAGCCTGTGCCACGATGCCGGCGCGGTCCTCAGCCCCAGACTCACCCTGCTGTACTCTGCTTTGTGACGTCAGCGCTGAACTCTGCAAACCTCATTGGCTTTTCCAGCTGCTCCCTATCAGGCTCTGCCAGTGAGGGGCGCTAGAGGGAGATTGCATGGCCACAGGCGGAACAAGTAACACTATGGATTCTTCCCGAGGGCGCTACCTTTAAACATCATTTCAGAATTTTTTTTTCCCAACCCTATAGAAAGTTTCTTTTCTTTTTTTCCCAATAGTAGCTGCTGAAGCCAGTTTGTAGATTTTCCTACACTTGCAGACCAGCTTCACCATGTTCTCCTCCCAGAAACACCAGCGAAAGCGGTCTGATGTCCCCTCTCCAGACTCCTGGTCCCATACCCAAAAGGCCCTTTTTCTAGGCTCAGATATGTCAGCATTAGCGAAGCAGCATCTCTTCCTCTAATGTCTGCATTTCAGCTCCATAGAGTCCTTATCTGCTCCTAAGTCCTTATCTTTACGTTTTAATAATTCCAACCTCTTCCCTTTGTTACCTCCCCCCTAGGGAGGGTAGCCCCTTTCTGTAGTTGGTATCTTGATATCTTAGTGTCCTACTGTCATGTTTTCCTTTACCTCTGTAAGAACTTTATAACTAGTTAATAAATCTTTATATTACATTTTCTTGGTTCAACTAGATAGTGTTGTGTCTGTCTCCTGAATGAACTCTTGCTTACACAGATATTGGTTCCAGGGGTCATTTTAGGAAACAGATCCTCACAGTTACTTAGGGATTAGTTTGGTCATTTTTTAAAGATTTAATGCAGTATTGAGCTCCTTAGCAATGGGAAATGGGATTCTAATAATCCATAACATGTAGTCTCATTACAATTAATCAGGTCCCTACCTGTGATTGATTGTGATGAAGTATTTACTGAAGCAAGTGCCTTGGGAACTGTGGCTACTGTACTTGACTGTTACGGGAATCAGGACACTTGTAAGGACTGTGGTATGGGATGGATTTTCATGAGTGCATTGGTTGCTTACGGAATGGAAATGAGAAACATAGGTCGTTGAACTTTCAACTAAAGTCATGGTCAGAGAACGATGCAACTTCCGTGGTTCATGGAACCGTGAAACTAAATGAGTCTACTATTTTTTTTTTTTGTAGCCACAGGACCAATATTTTAGGAAAAACAAAGTCAAAACATTAAGCAGGTGGCTTGCAGAATTGCAGTATATGATGAATTCACAGCCTCACCAAGTCTCTTACAAGAAAATTGGGAGCTTGACTAGGAAGAAACAGGGCTCAGAAACTTGAAATGGACACATCAAGCTGGACTCAGATGAAGCTGAAGATCTTAGGCCCAACTCACTCCGAGCCTCCCTTCTCAGTAGAAGCTGATCACCTATCTGTGCCTGAAAAGAAAAGCTTTCCCTGCTTGAATACCTTGCAAACATCTAACTAGGGCCTATTGGCTTGTGAGTGGAGCTCATTTTACTCAAGATTAACTTCCACCATCTCTTGTTGCCACTGGACTTATAACTAGGGTCAGATCTCAGCATGCTCAATGGGTCAAGTACAAAACCTGACACAAAATAATTGTAAGATGTTGCAAAAATATATTGATAGAAATATAGGAATATTTGTGGAAGTCAATTCTAAGAGGGAGTTAGAACAAGGAAGATGGAATACAAAGAAATATCAGGCTTACCTTATTGGTATGAGTGCAATTTTAAAGGATTCTGGATTTAATGGGTTAGGCAATAAAGCTAGAGCTGATTCTAGCAGTTTCTTGGTTTTACTGACTGAACATTGGACTTAACAGTGCCTAACTTAATGAGGTGGGGATGGCAAAACTTCCATGGCAAGATGTAGTGGAAGGTAATCAAAGGCTTAGAGAGATAAGAATGTGGGAGGAATTACATTATATGCAAACTGCACGCCAATATTCTAACGACATCCCCCAAGAGAGCTCAGAAGACAATCCCTTCACTAAGCTATTGAGAAACACATACATGTGAACAGTCCCTGTAACTTTGTAAAGCAATGTGATGACTTTCTTATGTAACAAAATGCCTAGCCTTCCAAAAGCAGAGACCAACACTCAGTATCATTAGAGCATCATTCCCCAGAGGGACAACTCAGCTACCTGGTGACAGACTCATAACATTGAACACTTTCCCACATAACTACAGATTTGTCCTTGCTGGAATAACACATATTCTGGACAAAGATTTTCTTTGCTGCACATCATGTTTTCCTTAGAACCACTATTCATGGGCTTACAGAAGGGTTTCTTTTTTGTTTTGTTTTGTTTTGCTTTGTTTTTGTCTGTCTGTTTGTTTTTTCATTTGTCGTGGCCTTCCACACACCATTTCTTCTTTTTTAAAACAAAAAAATTTATTTACTTATCTATTTTCAGTTACAGTTGACATTCAATATTATATTAGTTTCAGGTGTACAGAATAGTAGTTAGACATTTACTATATTCCCAATGGTGTTCTTCATATCTCCATGATGGTTTTGTAACTGCCAAGTTGTACTTCTTAATCCCTTCACCTTTTTCACCCATCCTCCCAAACCCCTTCCCATCTGGCAAATATCAGTTTGTTCTCAGTGTGTATGAGTCTGTTTCTGTTTTATTCATTTTTTACATTCCATATATAAGTGAAATCATAATATATTTATCTTTCTCTGATTGACTTATTTTACTTAGCATAGTACTCTCTAGGTCCATCCATATTGTTGCAAATGATAAGATTTCATTCTTTTTTATGGCAGAGTAATATTCCATTGTATAAATGTACCATATCTTTTTTATCCAATCATCTAGTGCTGAGCACTTAGGCTGCTTCTATATCTTGCCTATTGTAACGAATGTTGCAATGAATATAGGGATGCACATATCTTTTCGAATTAGTGTTTTGGATTTCTTTGGATAAATGCCTAGGAATGGAATTGCTGGGTCATAAGGTAGTTCGATTTTTAGTTCTTTGAGAAACCTCCATATTGTTTTCCATAGGGGCTGCACCAATTTGCAATCCCACCAGTAGTGCATGACGGTTCCCTTTTCTCCACATCCTCACCAACACTTGTTTATTGATTTATTGATGATAGCCATTTTGACAGGTGTGAGGTGAAATCTCATTGTGGTTTAAATTTGAATTTCTCTGGTGGTTGAATTTCTCTGTGGCATTGAGTGAGCATCTTTTCATATGTGCATTGGTCATCTGTATGCCCTCTTTGGAGAAATATCTATTCAGATCTTCTGCCCACTTTTTAATTGGATTGTTTGTTTTATTTTTGATTTTTGTTTTTTTCTGGGTTTTTTTTTGGTGTTAACTTATATGATTTCTTTATAAATTTTGCATATTACCCCCTTTCCACACAACATTTCTATGAAAAAGAAAGTTATTTCACAGCCAAAGAAGGTAGTGGTGAAGTCATACCCATTGGTTTAATTGATTTTGCAACATTCCCCCATCACCATGAAGCACTGGATTAATATGCTGAAGACTTAACAATGGCATTAGTTGGAAGACACTGAAAGTGATGGGTTTCTACCTTACAGGATACAGTATACGATTTGTATCAGAGGCACTTTATGGCACCATTTCTCCCATAGCCAGAACACACGGATCTGGGAACCAAGGAGCGGAAGTTGGAGTGACGCTTTTTGTTATTATATAATACCTAATAAACCACTCACAAAATTTTTGATTCTTATTCCTATAACTTTCAGCACTGCTTATTTGGAAAAATGGTTCCTAAGCAAGATAGCCTTCCACCAGAGGAACAAAAATGGTTTCATTGAATTGGAAAGTGAGACTCGTCTCACCGTTTTAGGCTCCTTGTGCCACTAAATGAACAGACAAAAATGGGGTTTATTCTGTTGGCTGGGCCGATTGATTCCAATTTCTATGATGAAATTAGGTTGCTTCTATATAAAAGAGGCAGGAAAGACTGTGTCTGGGGCTTGAAAACATTTGGGGGACACTTCTTAGTACTAACATATCCAATCATAAAAGTTAGTGGAAAACGACTACAGCAACAACAAAACACAAACTCACTAAGGAGTCAGATCCTTCAGAAATGAATTTGTGTCCCCTAACCAGGTCAACACCTTGATTAGCTGGGCTGTAACAATGGAAATATGTAATGGGTATTGGAAGAAGGAATATATATATATATATATATATATATATATATATATATATATATCCTTCTGATTAGT